>NW_028139428.1:0-77872 GCF_965202585.1 Thalia democratica
ACTTTTTCTTATTGTTTCAATTTAAACAGAAGTCACAATTTTTTAACGCAAGTTTTCTTCAAAAAACTATATTTCGCCTAAAACTATATTCATCTTTGGTTTATTTAGATAAATTTCTACATTCTTTCAATATTCCAAAATTATTAGGCAGTTATTTTTTCATTTTTACAAACATTACAATTGCTAATATTGGTCCGATACCGATGTTTTGCCCTTTAAATGTTCTTTAATTCTTTCTACTAATGGTCGTGAAGTGAATCCAATATATTGGATACCTTATCATAAGAGGCATTTTATACTCATAGACCACGTTTGATTTTAATTCATGGGGTGTCTTATCTTTATTACTAAAGTAATTGCTTACTTTTAGATAAAACCTTAAATAACTTTCTTACATCTTTTAAATATTTTAAACATTGGATTTTCAGTTTGTCAAAAAGAAGTAATTACGATAAAATGAAAATTAAACGAAGATAAAATGCTATACGATAAAAAAAAAATTAAATAACTTTAAGAAATTCCAATTTTTAAGACTGCTATGTGCACAGAAAAATTTGATGCTTATTAAAAACATCTGTAAGCCTTAGTTTTTAGAGTAGGTTACATTACAACAGACTATAAATCATATCACTGCAACAGTAATGTATTTAACTTTTCTTTAACGTTTTTAATTTGGTAATACTCTTTTATTAAAAACAAAAAGTAATATTGGTCTTTCTTTGGACTCGTTTTTGTAGCTAGTTTAGTGTGACTTTGATACAAAAATTTTTGTACGCATCATTAAAACTTTATCAAGTTCATCTGAATCTAAAATATAATTTAAATTTTAAAATATGAGTTAAGTTAGTAATAAAAACAATTTATAAACCTTTAAATACAGTCTGTAGCTGTTCTTCGCCTTATCATAACATTTTTTTAATGTTAAAAAATTGAAAATGTATTTCAGCTTTTTTAATATTTTCTAACACAATTATGTCAATGATAAAAATTTACAGGCTGTGGTAAAGAAAGGCTGATATTAGACTAATTTTTCATTTTAAGCGTTTTTGGAAAACTGTGGTTGTTTTATACTACTCTTCAAATTAATTGCAGTTGTGTAGTTTTAACGAAACTTTGTTAGACAGCGACGTGAAGGTTTTATCATTTTCACATTTATTTTCTAAACATCGAAATCATTTAAATTAGTTTTAAAAACTTTTACTTTTTCGCTTAAATAATAAAAAAACCTACTTCTAAAAACGTTTTTTCAAGCAATCCGCATTTAATGCTAGTCGAACTTTTTTGTGTGAAAAGTGTTAAACAAACCGCTAGTTGACGCATTTTGCTTGATGCCATATAGAAATTAACTACCAGTCACGCCAGGTATCATACTTCATTTCATTATGCAATGGTCATAAATTTTGCTTTGATCAGGCGGAATGTGATGTTATGAAATCTAGACGTAAATATGCAGCTGAGCCAACGGGAGAGGAGGCACTTCGGCTTGTCGTTTAATAAGAAGCACCGCTGCGTCAATCTACGGTCTTAAGCGGCAGTCGCCATCTTTGACTTACAACGCTGATTAAAGGTTCACACTTTTGTTCTGAAGCTTTATTCCTAGTATAATTGAGCCTAGCGCAGTTAGTTTGTGTTACTTGTCCTGTATATAGTAAGTTATAAATCAATTAGTATATCATATCTAATTGTAGTCAGTCTTGAAAATTCTTCCCTTGAGAAGACATAGAAACCACTTAAAAAGGGCTTGAAGCCACCAGTACTCGGTCGCGAACCTAATCCATAAGCAAAAACGAAGAATGCCTCAGAGCGAACGTGAATCTAGCTCCTATCGACGCTGCCGAACCTGTTACAGAGGCGGTTTTAAATGAAACTAGAGACGCAAGTAGCTCGGAGAGCATAAACTTTAGTAACTAATATAATACACGTTTTGTTATAAAAATTAAGCTTAAGAAGTTATAAAATTGTATTAGTTCTAAATATTATAAACACAAATAACGTCAAAAGTAAAAAAAAGATTTTATTATCACAAGTATTCGTTTGTTTACAACTTCGATGTAGTTAATTCTAATCATATAAAAAATAGTTTCAGTAAAATACTTGACAATTGTAAAAAGAATTTATTAAAATTTACACAATTGTCATACATTGGAATTGTAATGTAATTGTTTATTAAATTGAACAATTGTCATATATTACCGCTGTCTTTTATTGAAAATGGTAATAAACGACGAAAGCTTTTAAAACTATTGTTTGGCTTGTTTTTAAACAAACAGTTTGTTGTAAAGCTCTAGAGCTTTTTCGAAAAAATAATATAAGGTACAAGCTTTCTTAAATGTTGGAAACTGAAATTTTGTTTTTTAACTAGTATTTTACAGCTTTCTCGGCATTAATTAGGTTGTCTTTTTCAATAACTTATTTATCTTGTTTATTTTTAATATTTCTTTTATATTATCTCATACAATTCGTGTCAACACTGACACGTAATAAAGAATATTTGTTTTCATAATAATGATTTTAGTTAGGGTCGTGCACCAATAAAAATTACTTTTTGCATTGCAGTCAAAAAAGTTATGTGTTTTTTGTCAAGAAATATGTCCATTTAAACGCTTTTCGAAAGTTTTTAAAATAAAAAAGAAATGCATGCTTTTAAAAATTTCTAAAACAAAATTAAGTTTTAGTTGAAATTTTATTTATTTATTTATTCTTATAAAACTAAGACTTTTCTTATGTTCATCGAGTTTGATATTTTTGAAAGCAATAATTTTTTTAAAGGTTATAACTTTTTAATTTAAAAACCAAACTATACATGAAGTTTATCTAATTTTATTAACAGTATTATGTTTTATACAAAAACAACCGCAAAGACTTTCTTCAGAGAAAAACGAAATCGTTTTAAGAACAAAAAATTACAACAATTTATTCTAAAGTAGTGGATTACTATAATGTAGTTAATCAATTGGTTAAAATTACATTGCTTTAGTCATTTGATGGGAGTTTAACATACTACAAAATTTGCTACCACTTATATTAATACAAGTTTTGTTATTTTAACAATTTACACAGTTAACTTTTTGATTTATAGTTTAGATTAAATTTTAACTGATAAAATTATAAACATATAAAATGTAACAATATAATCTAGTACATAGTTGTTAATGTCTGTTTTTAGCTTATAATAATAAAATGTTAAATAGGTAGTATTAAAGATAATAAGTAAAAAATTAAAGTTTACTTTATAATAATCACCTTTCATTGTTTGGAGTTTTATATAAGGTCGGTTAGTTTAGAGATTTCTCAAACACAATCAGCTTAGTTACTATATATGTTTATTCGATTGACACATAAAGTTATATTAAGAAAAAAATTATTGAAAAAAAAAGTTTTGAAAAGTTTTATGTAATTAAAAAACAAACTTTTCATTACTTTTTTTTCAAAATTATTGCTGAGATATTTTCGCTAATTTAATGCGGTAACTAGCTTCTTATGGTAATAGAAAAACTTAAAAAATAGAAAAGTATGATAACAGTGTCAGTATGATTTATTTAAAGATTTATTTTATTTGTACGTTGAATATGAGACTTACAAATTAAATAAATAAAGTTAGTTACTATAAGGAATAAAAAGAGTCGTTAGTTTTCAAAAATTGGTTAATTAAAAATGGTGACATAAAAATTAGTTTTAATTTTATCGATAAGGCGATAACAAATTAAAAGTAGTTGTTACTTAAAAACAATTATAATAGTGTATTTTATACTCTGAAGAAAGCTTAGTGCAAAAAGAATCAAGTCAGACACAGGTAAAAGTAAAGTCTGTTTTGTTCAATGTATGTAGTATGTAGTATTGTACAATATTGCGTAACAGTATTTTGTATGTACATTCACAACTAGCTATTTGTAATGCTTAAAGATGTACATTTACATTTTTAAAAATACAAAAACAGCTTTAATGCGAATGTCATCTCACAACTTATTATAAAAGTATATATAGTAAATAAGTTTTTAGAATTTTTTGAAAACATTATTTAAAGTATGAACTAACATTGAAAAATTTAATAAAATGAAAAGTTTTAGAAATTAAAACTTTTATGATTTTTTTGGCAAAATTACATTATTTTAAACAAACTGATGTCTTAAGTTAATGTGAGATAGACTCAGAAAGTTGTTTAAGAAAAGTATTTTATAAAAATAGCTTATATAATTAGGTTATATATTATACTATGATAGTTCGAACTAGTTTTCAAGCATCTGCTATAGTTAAAAAATAAAAAACTACTACTTAAAAAAATTTAACAACTTAATTCTGATAAGAAATTAGAAAAAAATTAATTGTAAATATTACAGCTTTAAAAAAAAATTAGTACAGAAAAAGGAATGAAGCATTTATGGCTGTCACTAGTTCTAATATTTCTAAGTGGAACAGGTATAATATATTTACTATATATTGAAAATTGTTTGAATTACAGCAATGTTTTTTAGTAACTGATAGTAATAGTTTTTAAACTTTAATATAAACAATGTTTTAACTAGAGAGTTTAGAACAAATAAATAAGACACAGTAATCTATCCACTAATAGGAGATTGATAATTAATAATTTATTATTTTTGAGAATAAACAATTACTCAGTTTCACCGCAGAGCGGATTTTTAAATTGTAAATCTGTAGTAAAATAATAATATTAAAAATGACAAATACTTAAAAATTGATTTGAGTTAAGCTTATATAAAAAATGAAAAAAAAAAAATTAAAAAAATTAAGAATTATATTAATGTAGAACAACCTTTAATTTCAAAACTATCAAATTATAGTCTACAAACAATACAATTAAACCATGGTATACTGTGGGGTATTGATATCTAATGGATTTAAAGAGATTAAAAACTTTTACAGAGTTAGAAGATATGGAGTAGTATATACATATTATTAAGCACACAGTTCTAATAATAAATTAATAATAATGTTCAAAATAAATCCAGGGAGTAAGCATTAAAAAATTTATGAAAGCATTGTTGTTGTTATTGTTAACAGAGTTGTATTATGATGACAAAGTATAAAATGGCTTTTTGTGAAAATTTTAGATAAGCGAAAAATAGAATGAGGGTTAGATTTCAGATGTTAAATTTAAAAAATAAGATAAAAAATTGAATATATTTAGTTGAGAGATAATTAAGAGAGTATGAACTACTAATAATTCAATTCAAGAAAAAAAAAAAAAAAAATTATATATATACTAATTCTCCAATAATTATGATTTACAACTGGAAATGGGTATATCATAATGTATGCACAATTTATCTTATATCTTAATAAAATATATTTAACTAATCAACAGACTTGAAAAAAAAAATATAAATAAATAAAAAATAAAATAGTTTTTAACAGTTTAAGACTGAGAATGGGAATAATATTATAATACATGCACAAATAATAAAATATTTTTAAAAATATTTTTATTTTTATAAAATTGATACCTATGTGAGATATAAATTATAAATATTCATTTAAGTAATGTGGGCATTGGGTTATCAGTTCGTTTCTCTTGTTTAAGGTTTTTCTTTTGTCTGCTAGGGCTATATGGAGTCTTTCTAGGTTACATAAAGTGCACATGTTAGTATGGTTTGTGTTAGATTTTACTGATTCTACTATTTTCCATTCAATTGAGTATTTTATATGGTTACCGTATAGATCCCATAGGTGATTTGCAAGTTGGGTACAATTTTTGGGTTTGCTTTTAAAAGGCTTTGGGAAAGAGGTTTTGTGTTCATTATATCTAGACTTAAATGTTCTTTTGGTTGAACCATATAAATTTTGTGGTCGTTTACGGATGTGGAGACTTTAGCTTGATATATTACATTACTTAGGCAACACTTGTTATCAACGGGGCAGTTTGTTTTTATTCTACAATTACAAAGTTTTTCGTTTTTATCTGATTTTTTCGTGAGTTTTTTGTTGTGGGAATTTATAAGGGCCATAATATTAGGAGTGCAGCAGTATGATATTTTTATAGAATTTCTGTTGATTATTTTGTGATAGATGGTGTCTTTCTTAAAATGTTTATCTACTAAATCCAGGAAAAGTTTGCCAATTTTAGTCTGTACAGATTTACAAAAGGGGGGATTGTAATAAATGCAATTTCTTTTTCTAATTTTGTTAATATTTGTACTATTAAATTGTTTGTAGGTTAATATATATTAAAATTACTTTTATTTAATGCGTTTTGGTATAAGCCTTTGATGTTATTAAAAACTTCTTCATTTTTAGATAGTTTGCATATCTTTTTTCAATCATTTTTGGTATATTGTTACGTATATTTATAGGGTGGTTGGAATTGTTGTTGATGTAGCTAGTTTTGGAATTAGGTTTACGGTAGGGACTGTAGGTGTTTAGGGATAGGTCCAGGGAGACGTCAAGAAATTCTGTACTAGTGTTGCCAATATCTATTGTAATTTCAAAACCTATTGAAGACATTTTTTTTATAAGGGACTTTTTAATTTTTTCAAGTGTGGTTCCAGAGGATTGTTTTATAACTGCAAGACCATCATCTCTATATATAGCCTATATTTGATGGGCCTGTGATTGGGGATATTTCGTTTAGGATGTATAAGCCTATTAAGTCGCAGACCTCGGCGCCCTGGAATGAACCCATAGCTATATCAAAGTTATTGTTATTTGTTTTTTTGGTCCAGATTCTGTTGTCATAAAATATTATGGTTTGGCAAGTGTGCATAAGGGTGTCTATTTCTTGTTTGTTGAAGGATGTGTATTTTTCTGCAATTTAATAGCTTTGGTGAGGTGTTCTTTTTTTATTGAAGGATAAAAATTTTTTATATATCAAAATTAATGAAGCATTTATGGGATTTATCATTGAAATTATTGAACCACTTTATAACTTCTTCAGAATTTAACCATTGGGTAAGATTTGATTTTGATCTTATTTTGTCAATGTGGGTTTGTAAATTTATTTTAGCAATTTTACCAAGAAAAGATTTTGATGGGTTGATAGTTCTGCAACTAATGTTATGGGGGAAATTAGGTTTGTGGTCCTTGACAGTTATGAATGCTTCAGCTTTGAGGAACTTGGGAATCTTTCTATTTTTTGTATTATAGTTGGATAATATTTTAGTAGCTTCTTCATTAATTTTAATTGTTGGATCATTAGGTTTTATTGAATATTCACTTGTTAAATTATTAATAATTAGTTTTTTGTAAAGTTGAGGGCTAGCATAATACAGGTTGGAAGTTTTGTCAGATTTGACAATTACCATTTTAGTGTTTAACAGTTTTTTTATATCCTTTGACAGTTTTATTTGGTATTTTGATTTAAAGTTATTAAATTTGATATTTTTAATCATGTCAAATAAATCATCCTCAAAAGCTTTTAAATCTTTTATTTCAGGGGCTGATCTTCTAGAGGCAAATATTTTGTTAATGTCTTCTTGTGTGGGAGTGTCTAGATAATCATGGGGGTCTTGTAAATCGAAAAAAAAAGCTTTCCATCTCAGTCTATTAATAAATTTGGATGTTTGGTCAAAAATTTTTGTCATGAAATACTTTTTGTTGCATATAAGAATATTTTTGAGGGAATGTTCAAAGTCAATTAATTTTAATTTGTCATTTTTTGTCATTCTATTTGAGAGAGTACTCCAACTTTACAGTGAGCTGTGATTTAACTAGAGAGTTTAGAACAAATAAATAAGACACAGTAATCTATCCACTAATAGGAGATTGATAATTAATAATTTATTATTTTTGAGAATAAACAATTACTCAGTTTCACCGCAGAGCGGATTTTCAAATTGTAAATCTGTAGTAAAATAATAATATTAAAAATGACAAATACTTAAAAATTGATTTGAGTTAAGCTTATATAAAAAAATGAAAAAAAAAAATTAAAAAAATTAAGAATTATATTAATGTAGAACAACCTTTAATTTCAAAACTATCAAATTATAGTCTACAAACAATACAATTAAACCATGGTATACTGTGGGGTATTGATATCTAATGGATTTAAAGAGATAAAAACTTTTACAGAGTTAGAAGATATGGAGTAGTATATACATATTATTAAGCACACAGTTTCTAATAATAAATTAATAATAATGTTCAAAATAAATCCAGGGAGTAAGCATTAAAAAATTTATGAAAGCATTGTTGTTGTTATTGTTAACAGAGTTGTATTATGATGACAAAGTATAAAATGGCTTTTTGTGAAAAATTTTAGATAAGCGAAAAATAGAATGAGGGTTAGATTTCAGATGTTAAATTTAAAAAATAAGATAAAAAATTGAATATATTTAGTTGAGAGATAATTAAAGAGAGTATGAACTACTAATAATTCAATTCAAGAAAAAAAAAAAAAAATTATATATATACTAATTCTCCAATAATTATGATTTACAACTGGAAATGGGTATATCATAATGTATGCACAATTTATCTTATATCTTAATAAAATATATTTAACTAATCAACAGACTTGAAAAAAAAAAAAAATAAATAAAAAATAAAATAGTTTTAACAGTTTAAGACTGAGAATGGGAATAATATTATAATACATGCACAAATAATAAAATATTTTTAAAAATATTTTTATTTTTATAAAATTGATACCTATGTGAGATATAAATTATAAATATTCATTTAAGTAATGTGGGCATTGGGTTATCAGTTCGTTTCTCTTGTTTAAGGTTTTAAGGTTTTAAGTCTGTTGATTAGTTAAATATATTTTATTAAGATATAAGATAAATTGTGCATACATTATGATATACCCATTTCCAGTTGTAAATCATAATTATTGGAGAATTAGTATATATATAATTTTTTTTTTTTTTTCTTGAATTGAATTATTAGTAGCTCATACTCTCTTTAATTATCTCTCAACTAAATATATTCAATTTTTTATCTTATTTTTTAAATTTAACATCTGAAATCTAACCCTCATTCTATTTTTCGCTTATCTAAAATTTTTCACAAAAAGCCATTTTATACTTTGTCATCATAATACAACTCTGTTAACAATAACAACAACAATGCTTTCATAAATTTTTTAATGCTTACTCCCTGGATTTATTTTGAACATTATTATTAATTTATTATTAGAACTGTGTGCTTCATAATATGTATATACTACTCCATATCTTCTAACTCTGTAAAAGTTTTTATCTCTTTAAATCCATTAGATATCAATACCCCACAGTATACCATGGTTTAATTGTATTGTTTGTAGACTATAATTGATAGTTTTAAAATTAAAGGTTGTTCTACATTAATATAATTCTTAATTTTTTTAATTTTTTTTTTTTTCATTTTTTTATATAAGCTTAACTCAAATCAATTTTTAAGTATTTGTCATTTTTAATATTATTATTTTACTACAGATTTACAATTTGAAAATCCGCTCTGCGGTGAAACTGAGTAATTGTTTATTCTCAAAAATAATAAATTATTAATATAAACAATGTTGCAAGTTTTTTAAACGTTTTTTATTTTATTATTTAGTAGTAGCTCGTTTAAAGTTAAATTTTATTTGAAAAAAAAAGAACACTCTTTTTTGTAAAGTTTTATTCATTTTAAGCCAAAACATTTAAAACATCTTAGTAAGTGATACATATAAATTCCTAATAGTAGTACGATTAAATTTTTGTTGATTTAAATATTTAAAACAGAAATAAACGGTGATCATGTACAGAATGGATCACTTTATACATGCAATCTGCCAGGCAACAAAACTATGCAATTAAAGTACAAGGTAAAATAATTGTTTATCAGTATCTTTGTATTTTCTTGACAAACTGTTTTTTTGTTTGTCTTTCGCGAGTGTTAGTAAAAGGTTTTTAATTGTTTATAAAAAAGTATTTAAGTAATAAAAATGTATATAGTTTACGTGAACTTTGGAAAGTTGCTTAGAATAAATTGACATAAGCAAAAAACATGAATTAAAAAAAATGTGGCACTGATTAAAACTTAGTTGTTTGTATAAATTTGGTAGGTAAAAAGTTTTATATTATACTGAAATAACTAGATAAACAGCTCAATAGTTCTACAGAGTTTTTCTAATACTCAACTGTTTAAATTAGAACTTATTAAAATGTTACAATATATAATGTACATAAAAACAAATTCAAAACTATTATAAATTAAAATTTTTGAAAACAGACAAAAGCTGATTAGTACTTTAATTTCCTTTAAGTTTTACACAGTGTATAATTTACTTTTTATTTAAATAAACTTTTATTGAAAAACATTTTGAAAGTTCCAAAACTGACGAAGTTTTTATAAACCGGTCATGCATAGTTTGTAGTTTAGACACTTTGTTATTTACTGCTCAAAAGAGCAACTTTTAATCAAGCATTTTCGCAGATGGTGGCCAAATGGTACTTGCTCACGGACGGCGTCAAAACCCAGCTTCGAGCTCAGAGCACGCCGGACTATGAGATATACGGGGACAGCAGCGAGAAGTTCCTCCTCAAACCCGACACGTTCGTGTCTCCCCGCTCCACAATTGAATGCGTCGTCGAGTTCAAGACGAGCCACGAGCGCATCGAAGGTTGGTGACGAAAGCTAGGTTGAATTTAAAATCTGAGGAGTTGCTTTGATAAGGTTAAAACAGTGAAACGTTTGTTATGAGTTTGGCTCGTTTGATGTGATTGAAGCAAATTTAAACCGAGTGGGATAAGTTTCGGTATAAAGTAAAATGGGATACATTAATATCAACAACAAATATCACTTTAATTCATACTGATCTACACCAGATCATCATCAGATTTTATTTAACGTTCTTGTTATAAAAAGTCTTTGCAGAAGTTTGATTGTGACGTTGTAAAAATAAGATTTTACTTTTAAAACAAGAATTCTAAGGAAGTTATCATTTAGTAAGCCAGAATTAAAATTAAAGAACATCTCAATATCTTTATTATAATAAAGCTATTAGTTTTACTTTGCACAACTTGTTTTCACAAAAAACTCGACGCTAGTAAAAATTTGCTTATCTTTCCTCTGTAGCGGTGTAAAAACATGCTTTAAAAACGCATAAATGAAACTTATTTATTCTAAAAATATAAACAATGTCATAACGTTAGTTTTTCATTGAGCCCATTTATAAAAAAAAAGATTTGCTAGTGATTTTATTATTTAGTATAAACCAAGAAAAACAATTAAATATTTTTGAAAAAAATGAAAGTATAACAAAAAAAGGTTTTGTAGCAATATGTGTGTTAGTAAAGAGTATAAAACACGAAACTAACTACTTTATGTGAACAGCCATTTTATCAATCACAGTGAGAACGTCGGAGAAAAGCGGCAACAGGACCTACTTCCGGTGCAAGGTGGACCTGCGGGACGGGCACACGAAGAAGCCGGTGTACACGGAAATGTGGGAGCCCGCGTGGTTCGCCTACGGGGGACCGCGCCTTCGAAGAACCCTTCACGCGGTTTACAACGTCAAAGAGGGCTACGCGGCCAAAGACCAGTTTAATAACGCCGACGGAGCATGGGGGTAATTTTCACATGTTCTTGATAAATCACTGTATTTTTTGAATAGTTTTAGTTTACGGGTTTAAATTTAAGACAAATCTTGCGTTAGTTTTAAACTGGTTTCAGTTTAGCAAAGCGTAATAGTAGAACGAGATACGTAATGTAAGCATTAAACAAGTAGAAATGAGACGTGAACGTCAGCATCAAACTTCAGGTACACGACTTTGGAGGCGACCGACGAAGCGCTGGAAAAACTGAGGGAAGACGGATATACGAAGATCGGGTGCGGCATAGTGTGGAACAGAGGCGGAGACACCAAGTGGACGTTCGGCGCCCAGACTTCCGGAAGGTTCAACCTCACGAGCGATGAAGGTTCGTCTGTTCGTTGTTTCGACTGCGTGCGGGTCGATGCTTTAACTTTTAAATTTTTTCACGGGTTTTCTAGTGGCAGCATGAGATAATGATTGCATCACTGTAAAAGTGGCATACAATAATAAACTCATAAAGGACTAGGCCTAGCAAAAATTGTTTTGTAGTTGTCTTTTTGAATTAGAACAAAATAATTACAAAACAAATTTGTAACAATTTTGTTTATTTTTTAACCTTTTATAACTTAAAATTTTTTTTTATTATTTAATAATTAAAAAAAAATATTTGCTTAACTTTTTAAGTTTTTAATTATATAAACATTTATTTTAAAATTTAAATAACAATTAAACTAAATAAAGGTAATTAAATAAAGGTAATTAAACTATGGCTGCAATTTGGTAACAATGTATAGAAAGAAAATATTATGACTGTTTTTCAAGGTTAATGCAAATTTACCACAAGGTTTTGTGACCTTATCATTCTAACTTATGTGTAACAATTTAAAACACTTTATTAAAAGAATTAACCATGAACTAAACTTTTTTTTCTTTAATACATGTTTACTTCAATTGACTTGTCTGTCCCTACTATAACTATTTAATTTTGTTTATGATAACTTATGGGTGCTACAATTAAAAACAGACGCATAAAAAGACAACAATGAACTATTTCTAAAAGTTATATTAGTTTATTTAGAAAAAAAAAACTTTTATATTCATAAATTATTGAAATTTTTTATGCTAAACTTCATGCAACAACTAAAAGTAGACGCATAAAAAGTTCAAGCCTGTAGAGATAGTTAAATAAAATGAACAAGTTTAGCAGATTTTGCGAAAACACGTTGATGCAATTACAACATCCAAAAAGGATGCTAATAAAAGTCATCCACAGAAAGATCAGTTGATGGTTGTACTAAAAAAAAAAGTTTAACTTTAAGCAATAAGTTTATATAGTTATTAAATTTTGAAATAATAGAATACAACCTTGTCACTGACAACACAAGGCTGTCATTCAACAAACCATGACCGTTATATGTAATTGAAAAATAACAAAACGCGCAGTGAAGGAAGCGCCCAACCGGAACTTCGAGGTGCTGCTGCCGAAAGGCGACTACAAGATCAAGTGGTACGTGAACGGGATACTGATCGACCTCTTCAACAACCCAAACTGGGTTCAAACTATAACAAAGGTAGGTGGTGTCTTAAGTTTGTTTTGCAACACCTCATAAGCGCGTGTTGTGTTAATAAACTTGTTTTATGATCGAGGTTTACGTTTTCGCAAAAGCATGTTTCTATATAATGCTGCCAGATAGGTGACATGTTCAAGTACGTGCTCAAGATGACGCCTTGGGTGCTCGACATCATTGGAAAAGTCAAGGTGACTTCGGTATTCACCTACGAAGAACCTTTTCAGTTTACTCATAGTTAGTTCAAATAAGATAGTTTAGTGATGATGATCAGTTAGTTTTATATCAAACACCAAAAAAAACATGAACGTTTGTTTTGTTAGTTTTTAAAGCTCAAAATACTTTATTAAGGGCATGTTTGATACTTACTTGTAAAAAAACTACACAGTTAGTTTTTACACTACAAAATTTTAAATCATTTAAACTTGTTGAAAAAATCATTTTATTGTTTAACATTAACTTCTACCTTATTAGTATTTAAAAAAATAATAAATATCTACCTAAAAAAAGTAAAAAAAAAGTAGTAACTCAACGATACTTGTTAAAACAGTTCAAAGAGTAGAGTTTGATAACAACCATGACGAGATGAAATTCAGGTTAGTTTAAACAATTAAAATACTTATAACCTTTTATTCATATTATTTTAAATCTCAGGTGCGTTTTTACGAATTACACGAGCGACCAAAGTGCGGTTTGGAAGATCAATGGGGTGGAGATTGCAGACGACGCCAACTTCGAAGTAAGGACTTCAGTCAGCAGCCAGCTCAAGTATTTGTACACCGAAATGCAGGTTTGTGAAATGTTACGACTGTTTTGTTGAACTTTAACTCTGCGCCGGGCCTTTATTCAGTTTACAAACACAAATAAATGTCAAGTTTTTTCAATCACTACCGATGCAACTAAGCCGGAATTTTGATAAGAAATAGTTAAATAGTGTTTGAAAACTATGTTGCATTGTTTTAAGTATCTGCTGCTTAGCCATATATAATTCCAATCATTCCATTAAAAATTTTTCAAACATGTAAAAAACTATATTTTTACTTGTATTTTGCTATTTTTAAAATTAGTTTATACACAAAAAAAAAATTAGTTTAAGTTTAAAATTTTGAATTGCTTAAAGTTTTTGCAAAATTCGTTTTTCAATAAAATCTCAGCTTACAGGTTACACAACATAACAATAAGTAATTTAAAGCGTATAAAGTGGCTTTTCCTTTGCATTTTGAGTATTTGATGTTTCATCTAATTTCCTTTAAATAACTAAAGATATGTCTTTTTTTATACAAGATACACCTTGATCGCTGGAATTCCACCATTTAACCGTTCACCTATTAGTTTAGTTGATAAAAGTTAGTATTTTTGACTTATGGCGTTTTCATTTTAGATAAAGCATCCCTTGATTGTTGAAGGTTTTTACCGTCCGCAGTGTGTGTTGAACAGCGATATAAGATTAACTAAAGAACACACATTTTATTTAATAGATGGTTAGTTATTAGTATAATTTTTTAATTTTCTAAATACTTCCGTACTCTAATCTACTTTTGATTAAGTTTGATAGTTCAAGAGCTCTACTGGAAAATTGCTAAACTTTTATACTGTAATGCTAATCAAAAAAGTTTCAAAGCTCATCATCTATTAACAACTGTTAAACTTTTTTTTAAACTAAGATTGATGTATAGTTAAATAGTTTATTTATTTTTTCTTAAATGTTTTAAGTTAAACAAGTTGTTAGAGTTGTTTATGTCAAAAAATATTTTGTAGCTCACTGTAACAAGAAACTGTTAAACTTGCTATATTATATTAAAAACGTTTTGTATTTAGGTGGAAGATATACTGGCCTGCAAGATTTCGATTTCCAGCATTATTTTCGACATACAAATGAAAACGTGTCAGGAACTTTGTGATCAATGGAAAGGAATGCTAGAAATTAAAAAAGATCCTCAAAAAACCGGTTTAACAAAAAAAATACTTTATTAATGTTATCGACAAGTTTAAAATATTTTTAACTACTCTACAAAGTTAATAATAAAATTAATAGTCATATGAAGAAAGGTTAAGGTTTTTTTTACAAGTTATTAGATTTTGTTAAGCGTTAAAACAATAAAGAAAATTCGACTTTAATTTTTTTTTGTTTATAGTTGATAATTAAGTTACTATGCTTTTTAAAAGTTACATATATAATAAACAGTATAGAAAACAACAATCGACTCTAAGTAAATAATAATCTTTTTATAGTAAAAATATTGTCTTTCAGTTTAGCATAATTATTTTACATTTATTGCAGAAACTATTTAATTCAATTTATTTATAGATCGTGTTCTTCGCAGTTGTGCATTTAATGGTAAGTTTTTAAACCTATATAAATGTTTAAGCAGATTTAATTTGTTATACAATTTGTTCATTCTATTTAAAAATATTTCTAAACGAGCGTATTACTTTTTTTAAATCTAAAATTTAAAAGAGTTATTTATTAAACAGAATCAAACATTTTTTAGAATTCATATTTACTGACAACAGTAAAAAATTATTTGATTAATAATAATAAAGCAATTTAAGTTTAATAAAATAATTTATATTTATTTAGCATTCGAGTTCACGGACAAAACAGAGTCGTTGCAAGGGTCGTTCAATCTCGGGCCGAATTTCACTTCACCGACAGGACGAGGTTAAAAAAGACGCTGTTGAAAGTGGAAAAGACTTTCAATTGGGACGACCAAGCTGTCGATTATGACGTCACCGTTGACAGTGACGAAAGGAACTATGACGTCACTGTGAAGGCAGATGAGGCGTACGATCAATACGATGTACAGGTACAAAAGTTTTTAGTTCTTTTAATTAGAAGTAACATTGAAAAACTTATTCTTTCAAGAATTTATTTTACAAACTAATAAGAGACCAAAACATATATTAATAACTTTGAAGAAGTAAGTTTGATATTTAAAACTGCAGCAGAAACTGTTGTTGCGTTGTAAGTCATTAGCTTTTAAATTCTGACCAAATAAACTTATTAATA
Source organism: Thalia democratica (assembly GCF_965202585.1). Classification (NCBI taxonomy): domain Eukaryota; kingdom Metazoa; phylum Chordata; class Thaliacea; order Salpida; family Salpidae; genus Thalia; species Thalia democratica. Next base: position 16,035 of record NW_028139428.1, read on the forward strand.
AAATTAACAAAGCAAACAAATTAACTTTTAACTTCAGGTCGACGTTTCCCCCCAATTCTGGGAACGAAAAAACATGGGAAAACCCAGAAAAATTTCACTCGAGTACAAAATCGAATCCACATTCGTCCCTGACTCGCCCTTAATTACCAGTGCCACTCTCGTTACAGGGAAAAACCCCTTCAACGGCAGCGAAAACGAACCTCAAAGTGCGTCATCGAACTCGAAGACCAGTTCACTGAGAACTTCGACAAGTATTTTGTAAGTTGTTTTTCAAACCGATATGTCTTCATTTGAGTTTGAAGCTTTTTTGGTGCATGTTTTTATTTTTGGTGTCAAATTTTCAAGGTTATTTTCTATTGCTGTACAGGATACAGAATTTGAGGTGGTAACTGACGTTCACCCAAGAATTCCCGATAACACAGAATGTAAGTTAAAAACAAAAGAGTTTGCATTGTTTAACACAAAATTCTGCTAAGCTATAAAACTACAACAATTTTTTAAATCACTTTTTTATAGTTCTACGATTACTGTTTTGAGCTAAAAATCTTCAATTATTCTTAAAAGTAGATGAATACACAGTGCGTCTTTGCAGCCGTGTATCGAATATGACATAAATTTTTTTTTTACTCACAAACAACATACGGATACTTAATTAAGCGTTTCAAAGAAAGCACGTCAACTCAAGTAAAAAGAAAACAAAATTGTCAAAGAACTTTTTACTAAAAGTATGATAAAAGTGCAAACATGGTAAAAACCACTCATGCGTAACAGTGAGGTACTGCAGAGGCGAGGAGCTCGACTCGTGCGCCTCCAAGTGGTCGAAATGCTACGTTTATTTGACGGGGTGGGGGGAGCTGAGCTGCCAGTGCTACCGCGGTACCTACGGTGACAAGTGCCACAAAGTCGCGGCCGGTTTGCAGGTCAGATTCGTTGAACGGTTGATGCGCTTTTGCGTTTTATTAATTGCACATTTGATGCTGTTGTAAATCAGTTGTGTGCTGAGAGATCAGAAAAAATAATTTGTAAACAAAAACTTAATGACTTAAATAAAATAAATCTGACAAATTTTAAAAGGTCTGACAAATCTACTAAAAACACTGTTAACGAAAAACTTAACAAACTTTGCAGAGCATTCAGTACTTCGACCGCCTCACAAAAGGTAAAACTGTCACAAAAATATCTGAATACAAATACGAAATTTCTCTGGATTACATTGCCAGGGACTTTTTAGTGAGGGCAAGACACAAGTCTCACAACTCTCAGGTTCAATTGTTAAGAAAACATTGTTTTGATTATGTTGCTTAAAGCCACAAAACTAGATAAATAGATAGATTATAAACATACTTAACTAATACAAAGTTTTATATACATTGTATATTAAATACATTTTCACTTAAATTGTTAAGCGTTTTTTTGTTTTTACTGATAATTTGAAAGAAACTGATAATTTTATCAAAATTTTTTTTTTTTGTTTTTCTTATTTATAACACAAACAAACAGGAAAAGAGTAAGCAGAGTCAAACGGCTATTTGCCGATTGGAAGGGGAAATGGTAGAAGCGGAAAAATTGTTCAGTGACATACTTTAATTTTCTTAAAATTTCTATCTGTTCCTATTTTATTTTCTCGGCTTTCCAATTACATGAACCTTTTTTTCATTTCAAATCTAAAATATTTCGAACTATAAACTATTATCTTTGACAAAAGGGTTACTTTTAAGGAATTATTTTAAACTGTACTTGAAATAAGTTGCTTTTAAATTACTTTTTTTGTAAAAATTCAATTATTAAAAATCATAGTTTTTCATATATTATTTTTCAAGTAGAAAAACATTCAAATGTTTATATTTCTTTTGTTTTTGAGTTCGTACAATAAGTATGTTTACTATTAACTGTTAATGTATTTCGTATTTTCACTAATAAAATGAAACAACTTTAGTGAAAGGTAAGTATCGATTTTTAAAACATTTTTCACAAAAATTCGTGTTTTTGTAGTTTGAGTTTCAAATTCTATTGTGCAATATGAGTCGATACAAAATTTATGGTTTTAAAAAAATTAAAAGGAAATGGTGAAAAAAAGGAGTAAAAACTATGACAAATCAGAAGTTTAAACAAACTATCATAGTAACTACTAATACATATAAAACTACTAAAGATAAATCAAATTTTTTCAAACAACAGAACTTAATTTAAAGGAAGCAAGAAAATAGTCTCCAATTTTTTAAATTTTTCTAGTAATGTTTAAAGAATAACTTAAAAAAAAAGTTTTAAATTTGCTGAAAATAACTAAAGATAAAAAGTGTACTTGTAAGATAACCATAACTCAAAGATTATTTAATATAAAGGTATAAAGTTTAACTAGATAACATAAAAAAATGCTCAAAACTCAAACCTTAACCTTTTAATTTTAGAATAAATATATTAAAGTCATGGTTCAAAACTTGTCTACTTTTTCAAATTTTCAATTTTCAAAGATACTGTTATCAGCTAAAGGATTATACGGTTGTTAATAAAAGTGTATGTAAACTTAGTATAATTGTTTGTTTAAAGCTAAAGCTAGTGCGTTAAAATACGAAGTAAAATAAATTATAAGCATATAAAAATACGTATAACCTTGTATACAATAAAATTTACAATAAGTTCTACTATTGATGATAAATTTAAATTAATTTAACAACTCTTCTCGTTAGTTTATTCTTTATTTTACTTAAACTTGAAACTGTCGTGAAAAATAGAAAACCCTCACTTATATCTTTATTCCATATCAAAGTTTTTACTTAAATAGATCTAAACTCTTCATAACTAAAGTCAAAATCCATGGAAATAAAGTAAAACTTAGTTCTGTAAGATTGTGTTTTTATTAAAATTATTGTTTTACTATAATTATAAATTCTTCCAAAGCATGAAGTGTTTATATCTATTTTTTAATACCTTAATAACTTAAAAAGTATTGTAGAAATATGTTTAGTAGCTCCACAAAAAATGCTTTATCTAAAATAATAAAGAACTATTATTAAAATTACCAAGTACAATATTCGACACTAATTAATCATTAATTTGATAATATTTTGCCTAGTATAACAAACTTGATGAAACTTCTAAAAACACTTATTTAACCTACTTTGTATTTAACTGTACTGTTATGTTTTTCTTATATACTAACATAAAACATTGTGCGTTAATAATTAAAAAAAATTTAAAATGATAAATTTTACTATTAATTTCAAAATCACAACTATACTTCATTAAAATATCCTCATAAATTTGAAGTGTTTTTATAAATGTTCTAAAAAACTATAGTTACTAACATTAATTAGTTGACTTAACAGTTTGACGAGTGTAACATCTATAATGATTTTGTAGTTTTTACTATATAAGTTCAATTTACGATGTTTTACAGTTCAATTCTTATTTAAAACAAACTATAATTATTATTTAAGTAAAAATTATTGTTTTAGTTAGTTTAATGGTCATCTATTAATACCTTGAGCGTGAAAAATTTATTTATTCTCTGTAGTTCATTTTTATGAGTTTAGGCTTACTAGTTAAAAACATAATAATATAACTGAATTTTAACATCATATTGTAAAATACACTTAATTATTTATTATCTTTATTCATACTTTAAAAAATATATTTACACTACTAAAGTAAAACTTGAAAGTTAAGGAAGTTTTTTTTTTAGTATTTGATTTTAGCTAAAAAAAAAACTCTATAATAAATTAACAACTTATAACAAAATTAATTTGTACTAAATTAAAAAAGGTACTCAATTATAAAGTTTATTAAACATAGCTTAAATTTGACTTTAATATTTATGATATATTACACATAAAGTATCTCAAACTACTTTGAAAATAAAATATAGCATTTGAAAAGTATGCTTTTGTGTAGTATGTATAAAGTAACATTTGTTTTTTTTTGATTGTTGTGCTTTATCTTTATGTCAGTTGTTATAATGTAACATGAAGCGTTCACTAAAATGTCATCTGTCTTGTACCATAATAGATATTGTGATCAAGAAAACTTCAGTATAATTGTTTCTTCGAAGGTAACGAGCGACTTTGACTTTCATGAAGCAAATCTCCATAAAATTAATTATCCTGACTTAACAAATGTTAAAAAAGTTTATTGTAACTTAACATTTAGTGAATTTGACAAATTACTACCCTAAAGATCAAGTTTTTTAACGGTGTGTAGGAAAAATGATTAAATGACAAATTATTACGGTGTCGATGGTATTGGTCATTTTTTATCAAAACTTATAGGAAATTCTAAAAAAGAGTATTTACCAGAAGACATGTTTGTTCACTTACCCGAAGAAAAACTACGTTATTGTGATTGTTCATTCAAGAGAAATGTATACGTCATTGGTGGAAATTTTAATACTTGTTTAAAGTATGACACAAGTACTAGCCAATGGATTTGTGTTGCTGAAACAACATCCACCGACAGGTTGCAGCCTGTTCCGTTTTTGAAGGGAAGATTGTTGTTTCTGGTGGTGTTTTTAGATTAAATTCAGTTGAATCGTACGATCATTATGATAACAAATGGAGTTTTTTGCCCGATATGGTTTAAGGAAGAAGTCGTCATGGTTCAGTTGGCCTCAGTAACAAGTTGTTTGTCATTTGCGGTGAGTACATAACTAGCTGTAAAGTATTTGACTGGAGTTCTAAAGTGTTTACTAAAATAAAGGAATTTAGCTCAACACATCTTAGGTATCATGCAATACCATTAGTAGGCATTGGTTATAAAATTGTAGTTTTCGCAAAAACTGTGAAAAACCCAATAAAAACTGAAATGATGTTTATATATGATATTCTCAAGGATCAGTGGAGTACGAAAGAAAACAAACTGTTAAACAATAAAGAAGTATGTTGTTGTATAAAAGTTCCTGTAGAGTAAAACTTCAAAACGGATACCTTATAGACGAATTCAGTTGAAAGTTTCGTTTTATAACTAGTATAGTTTTTCTATTATTATTATTATTATTATCGAATTGTATTATTTTGTTTGCCTTTTATTATTTTTTGTTTTGTTTTATTTTGTAAAAAGGTATCTGTTTTTAACAAAAACTTGCTTTTGTTTTCAAAGATTCCTATTTTTCATATACTTTTGTAGATTTTTTTTTGCACATTTAAATTCCTGCTGAAAATAAAAACGCCGTTAAAATAAATTATTTTTTTAAATCAATTAAATTAGAAGTAGACTTAAAACAATATTTCAAAATAATAAAGTAAATTTCAAAATGAATAAAATTAGATACTAAATTAAAATTAGATACTAAATTATTGATGTATATAATATCTGTACTTAACTAAGTAGCTAACAGTTTTATCTGAAAATTATCTAAAACTGGTTTTATAAATAAGTCAGTTTATGGTAGTTTTGTTTCCATTCACATGCGTTTTGAAATTTTAGTTAACGTTGAAAAAAATTAAAACTTTTAAAATCAAATCATTGATTGAATTTTTCGTTTTTCAAGTTTTTAGACAAAAACAGTTCAATTTAAAAGTAATTACATAATAGTTTAAGTTTTTAAAGTTACTACTTTTGCATTAAATTTCTTGAACTTCTTGAACTTCTTAGGAAGTGTGTTAAATTTATAAATTTATACTTTTTTTTTTATCAGCATACAAACTTTAAAATTAACAAACAAACTTAAACTTTAATTTTATTTATTTTAAAGTTATTAAACATAAAAATAAAAATAATAGTAACTCCAGAAAAATGTTTTCCTTATACAAAAATTATTCAATTTTTTTAGAACACAGCAAACATGAAAATCGTAACCATATTTTATATGATATTGTGATAACTAAATGTTTACACAAAGTATATGTTGCTTTTATTAGTTTTTATATCAAAACTAGAAAATTTTTACAATTTTTTGCTGGTTTTCAATTTTTTTCTTAAAAGGATTATGTATTTAAAATTAAAAAAATAGTTTAAGGCTCTAAGTTAGCAGTCCAATGCCTATAATATGCATAGTTATGCCTTTTAAACAGCAAATTTTAAAGCATCAACTACTTCATACAAGTTATTTTATGATTTGCTTGTTTATAAGTACAAAGACAAATTATTTATGCAAACAAGATTAAACTATTAAAAGTACTTATGACATATTATAAAAGTTTGAAAAGTTTCTATTAAAAAGTGTTTAAACTAATTAAAAACAACTAGTTTAAATTATTTTGGGCAAAAAGCAACGCACCTTATTTTAGTTTTAATCCTGAAAGTTAATAGTCGTACTTGCTTTTGTAAACGAATTCTATGACGTTTAAAAACCTAAAATTTATTATTATTTTAATATTCGAAATTTTTTTTTTTGGAATACTTCTTCGATACTTATATATAGATTCATACTAAAATGTAGTTGTAGTTACCTACAACATTATAAAAATGACAAGTGGATAATAATAAAGTTTACAAGTGCAATTTTAAGTTAAATAATTTATATTGCATTTAAAAAACTCATCCCGAAATTTAACGTTTTAATTAGTACATTTAAAAAGGTCTTACAGGAAAGTGTTATTTTTAAACTAATAAAAAACAATAAAATAATTTATTAAAATTTTAAATCTTACTGTTCGTAGTTGTTGATAAAACTTTTGTGTTAGTTCGCATTTTCTTTGTCAGAAACTTTTGAATTTAATTAAATCATTTTAATATTTTATCTTGTAAAAATGTCTTTTAAAATTCATCTCAGGGTAAAATATTGAAAAACAAATAAGCTACATATAAAATAGCTAATATATTTTATTCAAATAATTACCTTTTAGAAATATGTATATTTTGTTTTTAAGTGAATTTTCAGTAATAGTCGTTTTAAGTTTTGGCTTTTATTTACAATACAATGAAATAAAGTTAATTAAAGAAAGTATAACTTTTATTCATAGATTTTTTTTCGAATATAAATATTGAAGTTTTAAAATTATTTGCTTTAGTAAATAACAGAAACAACATTTATTAGTTTTTTTAGTTCTCTAAGTTTTATAAAACCAATAAGTAACACTAGTTTATAAGTTACAAGAAGAATTTTTAGAAAAGCATAATAAATATTTTAAAACTAATCGAACATTAAAAAAAACAGTTAATAGGATTTTTAAAATAATCAATGTTCAATGAACATTTTTTAAAAATCTTTTTAAATAATTTAAAGTTTTAAATACACTGAAGACGGCAAAAATACAAGTTACATTTTTATGAATAAGTTAAAAGCTAAAACGTAAGGTAAAAGCTTATAGTATATGTAAAAGCATTTAAATTGTTTGTTTAAAGTTAAGTATTTTTTTTTTAATGCGAAATTAACTAAATGTTTTTTACCTAATAATGTACGTGAAAATATATAAAGCAATATATTGAACTGTAAATTTTAGTTTACTGTCAATTATTAACAAGTACTTTCGTTTAGTAAAAGTATTTTCAATGAAAAGTTGCTTCAATAGTTTAATAAATGTATTTAAATTGTGTTTTCGATTAGTATATAATCAAACATTCGTACATTTTATACTTTACTTTTAATAATTTTATACCATTAGAAACAGTAATAAATTGTATTTTAAATGATAAAACAAAAATTAAACATTTTAATTTTTTTTAGTTTTTGACGATAGTGATTTAGCATTTAACTTGAAAATAAAGTCAAAAGGTTTGTTTTTATAATAAACATAAATTTGCTCTAATTTTATTTATCAAGCACTAATAAAACATAAAGATTAATTAATTTTAATAATAAAGTAACTATTCAGTATTTAAGAATGTTATTTATACTTTTGGTTTTTATAACTAACACATCTTCTATTTTTCGTTTTAATTAAATTGAATACTGCTGTGGAACATAGGTAACCCTCAAACATACTTTTAATATTGTAAAAAATCTTTTTTTTAATAAAAACAATTATTATAAAAACTTTTTATTTAAAAAAAAAACCGATAAACGTAAACAAAATTCAGTTTTGTAAGACTTAGTTTAAATAGAAATTAACACTTCATATACAAATGTTTTACTCGTAATGCTTTTATTAAAATATGATATTATTTTACCTTATTTAAAATGGTTTTTACTTTAACAATTCCTAAAATATTTTTTATACCTCCAAAAATATTCCTACTTTTTTGAAAACCAAAAACACAAACTCGTTTTATTTTTACCCTTACTAAAATTTTTAAACCCTCAAACAACTATATTTAGTTGTTATTAAAGATAAATCGTCAGTGATAACAAAAGTTATATTAAAAGTTATAAAATATAAATTTTAGTTTAACTGTCATGAAGTAAATGATTCAATAAGAATAAACTATTAATATAACTAATTTTTTGATAGCAAAAAAAATTATTTAAACTTCAGGCAAGACTTTTTCTAACTCTGAATTCTGTTTTACTGTAAGCTTTAATATCTATTGCGATTTTAACAGGTACTATTTTATGAAAATATTGTTAAAACTTAGATAACATTTCTAGAAAAGATTACAAATTATTTTTTATTTTAAGAATCGTAACTATACTTCAATAAAGTAAAACATAAACTTTAAATATCTAGTTTGTAATTTTTTATACCAAAAATTTTGACTTTTAGAAATTTAAAATAATTGTTTGAAATTTATTTATTTTCAATTAACTATTTTAGTAAATAGTTTTAAAATTTAAATGAGTGTTGAAAGCTTGTTTGAAGCCACTTTATTATACTCATGGTAATTAATTTATTAGAAAAACATGTATCCATTACACAATTAGATGCTTTGAATTTCAATTAACTTATTTTATTATTATTTTTTGTTTTCAACTAGAGAAATATGCTCTAAATCAAATTAAATTCTTATTAATGCACAAAGTACACATATTTTATTTTAATTAGCATATTTTTTCACTTGAATATAACTATTCAGTATTTGTTATTATAAAGCATCTGAAATTATTTTAAGTAAAAAACTAATAGTTTAGAAGTAATGTTTTCTACCAGTTTACAAATTAAAAGTACTACTTTAAAATACAAAGTAAGTATTTAAACTTAGGTTAAAGTGTATAATATTATTACAGTACTTATGATGTCACACAAAACTTTCTCTGAAAATTTGTCTGTCTTGTATCAAAATAGATATTGTGATCAAGATGATTTTGATCTGATTGTTTCTTCCGAGATAAAAAATGAAGATCACTACGATGAAGCAGATGTGTACAAAATAATATATCCTGGCTTTACAAACGTTGGAAAGGTGTACTCAAGTTTTAAGTTTGATATCTATGACAAAATACTACCTTATAAATCTAGTGTTTTAACAATTTTTGATGAAGGGAAAATGTATTATTCCAATGATGATTTTGGTTATTCTTTAGCAAAACTTCTCGGAAACTTCTCTAAAGAGTTTTTAACAAAAAACATTTTTGTTCGCCTCCCTAAAGGTATAATATCTAAGTGGTATCGTGCTTGTTCTTTTATAAAAAAAATAAACCTTTTTGGTGGTAAATTTACAGATGAAGTTAGTTGTATAAAGTATGACACAACAACTAATAAATGGAGATACATTGCTGAAATGAAATTTGATCATGCAGAATATGCTGTTTTTAAAGGAAAATTGTTGCTTCAGGTGGACAACGTTATCCAAAGTCAGTTGAAGCATGTGACTATTATAAAAACAAATGGAATAATTTACCAGATATGATTCAAGAAAGACTTTCTCATGGGTCAGTTGGCCTTGGTAACAAACTGTTTGTCATTGGTGGATCTAAAACTAGTAGCTGTGAAGTGTTTGATAGCAATTCTAACGTGTTTACTGAAATTAAGAAATTAATACAAATACCGAAACTTTATAGCTGTCAAGTATTAAGCATCAGTTTCAAAATTATAGTTTTTGGAACACGAAGATTCAGCGGACTAGACACTACAGTGTTGTTTATTTATGAAGTTCTAAAAGATCAGTGGAGTTCTAAACACACAAATGTGAAAGAAGTAAAATGTTGTACAAAAGTTCCTGTTGCGTAAAACTTAACTGATACCTCCCAGTTGGTACAGTTGAAATTTTTGTTTAGCTGAATGTATAAGTATTATTTTGTTATGAGTACTCAGTATTACTTGTTTAATTTTTCTGTTCGATCTATAAAATTGTTTCTGTTTTTCATCGAATATATCTTTTATTTAAAGATTTTTTGTAAATTTCTGCACAAAAATGAAAAATTGGTTCAAATAGAAAGGGTCGTTAAAATTAAAAGTGTTTTATTTCAATATCCTAATTTATTTTTAAAGTTTTTAGAAATACAGTTCAAAAAATCAATTGTATACTCTACGTAATGATAATCATTTTCATGTTTATGCGCATTTTAATTCCGTATAAACAATTTAATAACAAATATAATTGTAAACAAACTCTTATATTACAAAATTTCTAAGCGTATACCAATAAGAATTAATTTGCAACACATCACTCTTTGTGCATTTGTATGAGTAGAAAGTATTTTTAAAACAGATTGTTACTCTTTAATGTATTTAAATTTGACAATATATTATTTTTTAAGATGTTGTTATACTATTAGGTTAAAAAAACTAAATTTTGATTAAAAAGTTTTAAATGTGTTCACAATTAGTTTTCTAAATGAACCCTAGTATTCTAAGTTTTATTTACTACATTAATTGCATCCATGTTATGAAACCTAAGTTAAGAACATAATAACGCATTAATTAAATATTAAAATATTACTACATTACCTAGGTTATATATACAAATTGAATAAGTCCAGCTAGTATAAAGTCGAAAAAAAAATATTGAAAGTAAAATAATAAAACCATAATAGTTTATTATACCATGTTTCAGATTATTTATCATTTTTAAACTTAAACAAGCAAAATACAAATAAACGATGCTGTATAATGCATTTAATTTCTTTGTATCAAACAATTTGATTGTGTAAAAGTTTTCAAAATCTCTTCATGTCAATTCAATAAAAGTTAATCAGGGCCGATTGACTTAAAAAAGAGAGATAAAAAATATCTGTCTAAGCAAATATTTTCAAAAGAAAGCGATATCGCACATTTATCAGTAATTTTTCAAGTCTTGGGTAATAACAACTAACTAGTTAAGGGACAATAGAATGACGATTTAGAATTTTAACCATTGTTTTTTTTTCTAAAAAATCAAATTATAATTTTAGTTTAATATTGAAAAGTAATAAAAGTTCTTTGGGATAATCTACACAGGATTTTCTTTTAGTTGTAATCAATAAAAAAAACGGTGGCGATAACCAGTAAGGCGACAACAACTATTTTACACCAGATATTGTGATTTATAATATGGAGTAAAACATAAAAGTAAATTTTTTATAAATCTCTGCCAAGGGGCCAACTATAAAAAATTTATTTGTAAATCCCTGATCTTAACTAAAACATTTGTTTTGATAATGATTATAACATCATGTACAAGTATTATATTGTTTAACTGCAAAGTACAACATCAATTAAAATCGCTACATAAACACTAAAGCTACAAAATATTTTATTCGGTTAATTAAATTTTTCTGACTGCAAATAAAACTTGAATATTATTTATAAGTTTAACAGTTCGTAACAAAAAGTGCAAAGCAGAGGTAGTAAACTTACAAACTAACAATAAAATGACTTAATTAAGGTTTATGATTAAAAAATGAACATAAAAAATAACAAAATAGATAACATTAAGAAAAAAGTTTTACTGGGTATTCATTTTAAGTTTACCTGAGCAGTTAAAAAATAAATGTTGTTTTCAAGTATTGCCGATTTATAAAAGTGTCTCACGTAGAAAGACCACTTTTACTACTAGGCATTTCAAGTATACTTTCAGATTTAAGTTGTAAGACAGTTATGCCCATCATGTTGGAAAGCATGTTACAGATCTTTATGTTTGGTATTAAACTAATCTTCTATGTAACATTTGAAAATAATGGAGAACTTCCTAAGCTGTTTATAGTTGTTATAAATGATAGCTTTAACACATACAAATACTTTTAAACACAAGCTGACTAAAGACAATTAGTACAATTTTCAAAATTAAAAAAAAATAATTGTTCTTAAAATTCTTAAAACCTGCGCACAGCAAATTGATAAATAAATTTAAAAATGTGTGTCGGCATTTAGATAATTATAAAATAGTCTTTGAATAAACAAAAAAATCTGTTTAGACTTTCAATATCTATAAAACACAAAAAAATCACAGGTCCTAAACATTTTTTTTGATGAATGTTTCACAGTTTATACAATACAACGTATGAAAGAAAAAAAAACTTTTACTCTTAAATTTACAGTTAGTTGTATTAGATTATCAGTCAAACTACTAAGATCTTTTCAGCTTTCCAAGCAGTCAAAATTCCGGCAAGTGCAAAAATAAATCATGTTAACAGTATTATGAGTAAATAAAACAACAATTTTTCTTTTTGTTAAAGTGTTTTGTAATTACACTAAATCCGGTAGCTAAATAAAATTGGAAAAAGTTACTCTAATAAAACTTATACCACAATAACAACTATAAAATTTTATTAATTTTTCAATTGAAAAAATTGGTTTTTACGAACACTAAAGGACTAAACAAAAAAATAAATAAATCAGGTTTGAAAAAATAAAAACCTACGTCAGAATTTTTTTTTCCATATCTTAAGTAAAAACTAAATAGCAGCAGTATGTTTTAGTACATTTATAATTTATTTATCTCATTATTGTGTGTTGAGAAACAACAAAAAGCACTAAAAAAAATATTATCAAAACATCTGATGTACAAAAGAAGATTTCTGTTGTCGAGGTTTGTACAGCATCGTCGAGCAAAAAACCACTTTATTAATAGTTTAGTTTTTCTTAACTTCGTTAACCTTTAAAAGATTTAAAACCATCAAATTTGATAACACCATTCTAATATTTAATACATAAAAAAGATTTATAAAACTATTTAAACTTTTAGTTTAATAATAAGAGAAGAACGAATCAAATATATCAAATCAACAAAATTATTAACAAAGAATTGTTTGTTGGAGTTTTGTTTTCAGATGTTTACAAAACTCCTCATTTTGAATATTAACATCAAAAAACATTAATACTAAATACACAAAATACAAATTTTTCTATTTCATCGTTGAAAGCTATTATTATTATTTTTATATAGCAAAACACTTTTTATTTTTATCTCTGTGAAAGAGTTACAAAATGATTAAACATAATAAAACTACTTTGTAAAAGTTTTCGTATCGTAGTTAAAAAATGTTGTTTTCTTTACACTGTGTCTATACTTTTTACATAATGATTTATCATACTAGTTTGATTATCAGTCCACAAGTATTTTACTTTTAATTTGCATTAATATCATAACAAACAAAACGTTTTGTATCAGAAATAAAGTTTTAAAGAAATGAAGCAAAAAATATTATGCTATTGTATTAAAAAAAACAGAAGTTTAACTTATAGTTTGATTAAAAACTATTTGATTTCTTTTTTTTTTGAAAAAACTATACCAAAAATTAAAGTTGTAGTTTTGATACTGAATCTGAAACTACTATAAAGAAAAAAATGCTTTTTTTTTTTGATTATATAACTCTTCAAACATAAGCTCATATGTTATCAATATTTTTTTGTGAACGTTTATCTTTTTAGACTTTTTACATACTTGTAATTTCAAAAAGCTACATTACAAGTATATAAAACCTAATATAATTTCTAAGTTGATTTTACAATATTATTTGGTTCTAACTGTAATAAAATAAATTTGAACTATTTAAAACAGAACGATTTTACAAAATTAAGTTTAAAAATGTTTTGATAATACTTTCAAAAATTTTATAACATCTAGCTAATTTAAACATTAAAAATGTATAAACTTAAACTGAAGCCGCCATAAGTTTTAAGAATTTGAGAGAAAATGATATAAAAAAAGTAATTTTATTTTTGTACAAACTTGAATTATTAATGATGTTCATTTAGCCTATAATTTTAAGTAAATATGTAATTTCGTGAAAAAAAGTTAATCTAGTAAAAGAAAGTTTTATTTGTCTTTACTTTATTTTATTCATTGGTAAAACTGTTTGTATTAGTTTCATCAAAAACTTCGAAGAAATGACTGAAAAAACGTTAAATATACATTCAAAACGTTCATACGAAACTTAGGTTAACTCTGTTACACATTTGAGTATACAAAAACCGCCAAAACTACCCGAAACTTTTACCAGGTACACAACATTGACGGAAAACTTTAATAAACAAAGTTCTTAAATACCATGAGTAAATCAAGATTTTTCACAAATACCAATGTGATGTTTTCTCTGACAAAGCGATATACAAATAGATTATTTATTATAAATAGTTTAGTATAAGATACTCAATTTTTATGGAGAAATTAGTCAAATAAAACGAAGTTCTAAACTAGTAAAAGATAAACTAGTTTTAGCGAAAATAAGTATATATTTCTTTTAGAAACCAAATTACAAAGCTTAGGTATAAATAATTTAGCTTGAACCTTTGGAAATAAATAAAACATAACACCAGCAGATAACAAATGACAAAAGACAAACGTGTTATTATAAAGCGAAGAAAAAAATACAACAATAAGAACGTTAACGATGCGTTAAGAAATAATTTATATGAAAAGAAATTTAGAAATAAAAAGCTTAAGTTTACTGGTTTGTAACAATTTATTTCATTGTAACGTTTTTCAACATATGATTTGATAAAATTTGATTTTTATGGTTAGCTTTATCGCATTAATTTTTTAATGACAATGTTTTTTTAGTTTTAGTTACATTTTGTAATGTGTTATCATTCCTAAAGGACTAATGCTTACGTGAAGGGGCATTTTTTTATACTTTTGTTACAGAAGTTTTATCAGTAAGTTGTACACAATTAAATGCATTACTTTCATTTAAGCTAAATATTTTTTTTTGTTCTATCTAAGCAATTTATCGTAGAGGTTATTTAGACAAACATATTTAAAGTTTACCTCGTAAGTAGCTTAACATTTTATCTCAAACTTTTTAAGCTTAAATTAGTTTTATGATTAGTAAGCAATTTTTTACTAGTTTTTAGAAGTATACTGTAAATTTATACTTGTTTTACGAAACAATTACCGTAACTAGCTTTCTGTTATTAAAGTTGCGTTTAAAAACTTTACTGAAAGGAAATTGCGTTTGTAACAATACTGCTATATTTATTCTTTGTCTTCAGTTTTAAATTGCTATTTTAAAAATTTAAACGTTTTACTTAAGTAAAACTGTGTTTTTAAACCATACCCCCAGGTTTAGATATTGACATACAAGCTAGTTTTATAGGAAAAAAGCTAAATTATTTTATTTCGAATAAGTTTCTAAACATATATAACTATACCTTTAAACTATTAAAACTTTTCTTTTCCGATTGGTTTTTGGTTTTTGAGTTATTAGTGTTTTTAAAGTGAAAAAAAAATGTTTTTATTTTATAAATACATTTAAAGCAAATTATGTAGTCTATTAGTACAGAAGTTTAAGGAGTGTATAATATAAATCTAACTATAAATTTGTAAATATATGTTTTGATTATAAACAAATTAGTTCAGCTGGGACGATAAATTAAAAAATAATTGAATAAATAAGCCTTTCTTTTCAACTCTAATTAAAAATGTTCTCTAAATGATTTTAGAAGTTGCGGTAAACTATAATTACAAAAAAAAAGTTATTTTTATTAATTTTGTTTATGTTAATAATATTGTTAGTATTGATTCAAACAATAAGTCATTATTAACATAAAACGTTAAACTGACGTCACAAGAATCTAGTGTTGTAAACGCAGTGCTTACAAATAAAAACTCATATTACATACTTCGTACGTAGAGTTTGTCTAAAAAATAAATAAAACTAAAAACAAACATTATTTTTTCATTTTACAATTATCATAACGTATGATGTTTTAAGTTTAAATAGTTACTGAAATTTGTCGAAAATATTATCATAACTATATGTTAATAGAATTTTAGAGTTTTGTTTTAGCTGTAAGTTGTTGTTTATTTTTTATTTCTAATTTTTTTATATTTTTAGTTAAGCAGGTTTAGAATTTTGTTTGACACAGAGCTTTTCAGTATGATAGTCAATCAATAATTCATACCTTTTAAGCATTTTCTAAGATTTTTTTTTACATATTAATTATTTACTGTAAAATTTCTTAAAAAATTTTAAAACTTAAAAAAATCGAAGTTTTATTAAAGTTGGTATAAAAGTCAAATCTTTTGAAATACAAGGCGTATAGAAATATTTTTTGCGAACAGATTTTAATTGTTTAAGCGGAAAACTTTTGAAACACCTTATCTAATAACTTTCCATGCTTTCAAGGAATTTTTTTAACTTTAAGGCAATTAAATTATATAAAAAATATCAAGAATGGAAAACCCGCCGAGCACAATCGACAGAGTCCACAACGAATACTTTGTTTCTTCCGATTTGCAAGGAGTGCTGAACAACTACACGGACAAATGCGAGGAGTACGAGGAAGAGTTTTCAAATTTCGGCTACACCACCCCTCCGCAAGTTGCAACGAAAGGAATCAAGTTCCTGCAGGGAAACACGAAAGACACCAAAGTTCTCGATTTCGCCTGCGGTACCGGCCTGGTCGCCGCTGCCATGGTAACCCAGGGCTTCGAGGGCGAAATTTACGGGCTGGACGGAAGCGGCGGCATGCTGGGGATGGCCCGCAAAAAGGGGATTTACCGGGACCTGAAGGAGAAAATAGTTGTTCCCGGAACGAGGCTGGACTACGAAGATTGCTCGTTCGACGGAGTTTTCAACTGCGGAGGATTCGCCGTCGATCAGCTCCAACCTGGGGTGATCCCAGAACTTTTGAGGGTCGTCAAGCGAGACGGGGTTGTCGTCATGACTACCAGGTACAACGATCCACCCATGGAGTACCAGAAAAAGTTTGACTTCCAAGTGAAAGTTTTAGAGGAGAAAGGATTGTGGAGAAAAGCGTCGTTGGAAAAAGCTCATTATTTTAATTGCGACTTTTATAATAAAAATCAACCGCTAATTGCTACTATTTATTGCTACTTGAAAAATTAACCATAAATTTTTTTTACTATATTTAACTTTACATTTACATATTAATTTTTTAACTAAAAAAAAACTTTATTTTAAATTAAAAATTATATTAAAAATGAGTTTTCTTATTAAATACAAGGACTAAAACTGCTTATAACTAATTAGACTTCTTATTGGCACAAAAATTTCTGAACTTTATCTCATTTCAAAGCAAAACCTAGTTTGATAAAACTTGTTAAAATTAATAAATAGTTTTTAGTTTCTTGAAAATTGAATTGATTTAGATTTTTAGTACTTATAATTTGATACTTATATAAATATTGTTTTATATTTCTAAACAGCCGTAGGTTTTCTATTATGTATAAAAGACTAAAAGTGCTTGCAATTGAAGTGCTTGACTAACTTTCATGCTAATTTACCAATGTAAATTACAAAAGTACTAACAAAGAAAATTTAGTTAGATGTTTAAATCATTATAATGTCTTTAATTTTTTTAGTACTTGTAATTCTTTTTTAAATTTATGTTAAAAAAT
The DNA here is from genome assembly GCF_965202585.1 of Thalia democratica. NCBI lineage: Eukaryota > Metazoa > Chordata > Thaliacea > Salpida > Salpidae > Thalia > Thalia democratica. The sequence continues at coordinate 33,570 of NW_028139428.1, forward strand.
ATATTAATTAAACTTTGTATTATTTTCTTTGACATTTCCTACACTTTACTGGTTTGAGTTTCTTTAAAATTAAAGCTTTACAAAGCTACAAATTTTTCTCAAAAATTATTTTTGGAGTTGTTAAATTTAAGATTAATTAATGATATTTCAGTAGTCTACTTTGGTTTTTGATTTTTATTTTTAATAAAGCAAAACAAAACAGACAACAGGAAAAGCAAATATTTAACCTTAGAGTAGTAATGTAATTCCAAAATAGTAACTTAACTTTCGATCTATTCACCTTAGAAAGTAAAGTATAAAACAACAGATTTATTTTGTTAGTTTGTCTATACTTCAATGAATAATTTTCAGAAGAGCTAAACCTAAGAATAAACTAGTTATTAAACTATGCATTCGATCTTATGTTCATTTAATTACAAACTTTCTCTTAAATAAAATTATTAAGTAAATTCTCAAACTAAGCACAGTAAACAAAAAATAATATAACAAAGATTTTTTGTTTTAGTACTTTTAATATAAATTAAGTTGTAGACAAAAAAGGCTGGTTCTTACATATTGAAAAGTATACAAAATTATTTTTATTTTTTTTTTAGTTTCTTTTTTTTAATACCAAAGATTTAAAAAATAACAAAACTGTACATTTTTGTTTTTTATTTGTTTTGCTATAAATATTTTTATTTTGACACTTAATTAAACAAATCATAGTCTAAATAACAATAGTTTTTCGATTTTAATTATTCAATTGTTTTCATTTAATCTGTATTCTAAAACGTTACAAGTTTTAATGAAAAAAAAAACTAAGGTTGTTGCTGCATCTTATCCAAAAAAAACTATGGTTTTTCGTAAAATAAAAAACAAATAAAAGTCTAGTGCTGTTAGAACTTATAGTTTCAATTTTATCGTTTCGTTAAAAAGACTCCAGAGTTTCAACTTCTTCATCGTTCTCCTCCTCGACGATGCTGTCCATCTTTTCAAACACCGGAACTTCGAACGTCTCGCCGGGGTACTCGTAATTCGGCGCGTCCAAGTTCGAATGCGATTTCAAAAGTTTCACGTTTTCGTCGAACGTCACTCCCTCGCCCCTTCCGGCTTCTTCTTCTGCCGTCAGCGTTTCTATGAAATCGCAGCATTCCTTGCCGTGGCAACTGTCGCTGTCGCTGATCACTTGTCCGGTGGGTGGGTAAGTTTTGAGCACTTCGCGTCTCGCAAGGACAGCTTCTCTGATTATGACGTCGAGAACAACCCTCGACAAGTTTGCGGCGTCACGGCTTCTAACCGCCTGGTCTTCAATTTTTGAGTTTTCTTTGAAGTCTTTCACGAAACTGTCGTAAAAATACCCCGAAGTCTCCAGGCTCTCGAAAACTGATGGCAGTAACCCAGCAATATACTCTTTAGCCGATTCTTTAATCTCGAGGTCTTCAGCTTTTTTCCGTTCAAAAGCCGCCACCCGTTCCCTTTGATCTCTTCTTCTTTTCACCTCTTCTCTAATCCTCCTGTCCTGCTCTTCCCTCCACTGCAAATCGGCAATTTCCCCGTTCCTGATAACCTCGAACTGCTTCAGCCGCTCCTTCGCCTCGGCAAGCTCCTCTTCTTCCATCACCTCGTCGTGCGACTGCTGCAGCACCCTGCCCACGATCGCCTCCAGCACCGGCTTCACCTCCACGTCGAACTCGAACAGATCGCCGACGCTCACCTGCGAGCCCTTGTTCTCGCTCGTCGACGCCGGCACGTACTTTGGCGTGAGCGGCCTGCAGACCCGCTCCTCGACCGCGTCTCCCGCTTCCGTTCCTTCGAGAACGTCGTACACGAGGTCCGTCTGGTTGTTCTTCAGCGTGCTTTGCCTCCCCCACGGCGTGTTGTACCTCACACTGTCCCTCTTCACGTCGCTCGACCGCTTCTTCCTCCTCCGCACCTCCCACAGCATCGCCATCTCCGTGAGGCTCTTCTCGTCGGGCAGCGACGCCCTCGAGTAGGTGCTTCCCCGCACCACCCTCCTGTCGTGCATGATGTTGTTCGGCTTCTCGGCGAAACTCCGCTCGGCCGCCACCGTCGGCTTGCTGGTGAACCTGAAGGGAGTGTGTCTGGAGTTTACCCGCGACATTTTTAGTTAGTGCATCGTCGTGCTCTCTGTAAAAACTATTAAAGTCATTTTGCTAGTAGTGTTGTAACAATTTTTATAATTCTAATAAAGCTAAAATCTCAAAACAGTTCCAATTTCAAGTATAACTACTGGTTGTTTTCTATTTTTAGGAACTTAAAAGCCTTTAAAATCAGTATATATTTTTGAAACTTAAAAAAATAATGAAAAAAAAGTAAAAGAGGCTAAATTTAACTTTTAAGCTAGAATAGTTTAGTAATGAAAAGCTCTTTTTAAGAACACAAAGCAAAATAAAAGTAAGTATTTCAAAAAAAGTATGATAAAATATAAAAAAAGTAAAAAATAATGAGAATTATTAGTATGCTAAAAGTAAATCTATTCTTGTTTTATGAAACTATGATTTAAAAAAATTTAACTCTAAAAAAACATAAATCAGAAAGAATATTGCTGGAACATTCAAAAAAAAACCTGTTAAAAAAAACAAAGTTTGTGGTTTATAACTTTTGTGGACAATCGTAGATAAACTAACTTTTAGTAAAAAGTTATAAAAAATTTAACAGAGTTAGGGCAAAAATAAAAGTAATCTTAAACTGTTTTACAAAAAATAAAAACTATATCACATTGCATAGAATATAGTATTAAGCTCATTTATAATTTTAACCTACAATAATAAAATTTTCTTAACTAATATATTACAACTTAAAGACTACAAAGACAAAATTGTTTTGTTTAAAAGCTTTAAAAAAAGCTTTAAAAGTTTTGAAGACCTATTTTAATTTTTTATTAATTAAAAATACTGTGAGTATATATGTTGAAAAAAATCAAGTAAACTTTCTTTTATATGAAACCTAAATCCAGCTTTAAAGTCCTACCAAGCACTCTATATTTCCAAAACTAGCTCTTCATTTTCAACAGTCTCGTTTTCATCATCACTTTCATGTGCAAGGCTGAATCTGGTGTAGTGAGGGGCATCCAATATATGAGAGTTCTTCTTGTTCAATCCTTCTGTTGTGTCCGTGTCATGCTCGTTCAATGCTGTAGTTAACCCGACGCAAGAACAATGGGAAGACTCCACAGATTCAACCGTTTCACCAATTGCGTTTCCGTATTTGTAGGCATCATACCTTTCCTCAACTGATTTTCTTATTAGGTAATCCATGAAATTTCTTTCTAGGTGTTCTTGTTCTGAAAACAATTTTGACTTACTTCTGAAAAAGTTTGACTTGCATTCGTTGAAGTTTGACTTATTTCTGAAAAAATTTGACTTGCCTTCGTTGAAGTCTGAGTTGCCTTCGTTGAAGTCTGAATTGCCTTCGTTGAAATCTGAATTGCCTTCGTTGTAGTCTGACTTACTTTTTTGTGCTTTAATTGAATCATAGTCTAAGTTTTTATTGAATGATGGGTTTAAAACGTCCTCAATGATGGATGGAAGAAAAGTTTCTTTAACTGCCCTTAAAACCGGATCAAAAAAGTAGCCTTTTTCTCTCAGTTCTCCGCGAACAGACGTAACCAATTCTTTTACGTAGTCGCGCGAATAGACAAGTGCTGCTATTTTATCGTTGGTCTCCTTCTGTTGTTCTAGCTGGTTTCTTTTATCTTCCATCATTCGCCGCTTCTCTTCATCGTACTGCCTTTCCAGGCGCTCTAGCTTTTCCTTGTCTCTGATCTCCTGGTACCTCTTCTCCTCGTATACCCTCTGATTTTCCCTACGCGTCGCCAGATCCTCTTCTTCCACCACTTCGAACGTCGCCTGCTCCAAAACCTTGTTGTTTATCACGTCGATCAGCAGCTGAACGGTTCTATCGAACGCGAAAAGGTCCCCGGGGTAGATTTGTGTCTCCCGGTTTATCCCCGTCTTCTTCGGAACAAAAGCCGGCGACGGTGGCTTTTCCTCCAAAGCGTCCACCTGAGTGCCTTCGTCGACGCACCTCCTGTTTTCGGCCCTCTCCACCAAGTAGTCGTTCACGTCTACCTCCACCCGCACCTTTCCCGCCTCCAGCGGCGGCAGCAGCGGCAGCTTCGGGTGCCTCTGCACCATGATCACGCGCTTGGACCGCTTGAACTGCTGCACCTGGACCAGCGGATGCGGCTCGGGCAGCTTGAAGTGCTTGTACGCCCTTCCCCTCCTGATGCGCCGGTCGTACATGAGGTTGCCGCCCCTGAATTTTATTGGCTCTTCAGCGGGAGCTCTCTCCTCGATGATGATCTTCGGCTTGCTCCTGAATGAGTACACTGACTCCACGGACGGGCTCGGGCAATAGCACGACTCTTGCATGATTTTTCTTTAAAATTTAACTAAGTGTCTAAAAAAATAACCGTTATTTATGCAAAAAAAAAACAAAAACTTTTTCCATTTTTATCATCAAACTCTTTGTTTGATTACAAGATTTAGTAATTTTTAGTTGTATTGGCTTAAATAAATTTAATATTCTTTTAATATACTTATGTGTTCAAATGTTGTTTAAATATTGACTTTTGAATTTCAAAAAAATTCTGTTTGTTCAATATTCATTATTTGTTGAGTGTAATATATAATTTTCTTTTTATTAACTGTTATTTTAATATTTTATTAAGCTTTTAGTATAAAAATGTTTTAATTGCTACAACAAATTAACACTGTATGTGTGTTATAGGAACTAGTTTTCTGTAAACTTTTAATTAATTAACTGTATTTATTCTAAAATTATCCTTATAAAACGTTTTATATGTATTGACAACAATATTAAAATCTTATGGTACGTTAAAAACAAGAAATAACGAAGAAATACCACATTTGAAAATTGTTCATAGTTTAAAAGGTCAGCAAAAATCCAAATAATATGAGAGTTTTCAGGGCTGTTTAGTTACATTGTTAAACAGTTTTATAAACTGTAAAAAGAGTAAGTTTATTGTTAGGTTTTTACTTTTTGAATATAAATTAAACACAGTGTTAAATACAAACAATTTAAGAAATTTTATTAAAGTATGACTTTAAATTGATAAAAAAGTTTTTAGTTAACAAAAATAAAACAGCACAACTTTTTTATTAAACAATGCAGGTTCACAGAGTTTATATAATAAAAACTTCGTTTTAGAAATTATTTTTAGAAAGTTACAAACCATATAATTTGTACAAGCTTTTTATCAATGCTTGAAAAAGTATACATTTTACAAACAGGTATTTCAGTATGAGATTTCTTGAGCAGCTTTTCGAAGTGTGAAAAAATGTTTGTTTTACTAAAATGTAATAGTAACTTCAATAAAAGTACAAAAAAAAAATTATTTACTGCTGTTTTATTATTAATATTTCAGGTTTTTTTTAATACACTGTTACACCCATTACGACCCTTCAGTAATAAATTATATCTGAAAAATGCATCTAAAAGATTAAATGAACGATACAATAAACCAAAAAATAACAAAAGACTAAAAAAATTTCACATAAAGTAAAACAAACCATAAAATATACAGCTAAGTAAGTTTTCATCTATTATTTAAATTTTAAAAACAAAAGTGCAAAAATATTGTACAAATAAGTCTTTATTTTACAAAAATTAGTTAGTGAACTAATAATACTTAAATAAAAAAAGTATAATCAACATAAGTATATCTTATAATTGGACATTACAGACAATTTTTAGTTTAGCTATTATAAAACAAAAGTATTTTATTTATTTAAACCATTTTACATATGAAAATGCAAGGACTTGAGATTATAATAAAGTGAAAAAAGTTAACCTTGACTATATATAAGTTAACGCATAACAAGTAAAAACTCTCTATTTATGGCTTTAAGTATTTAAAATAAATTGAATTTACAAACAAATAACCGTTGTCTACAAAATAACTTATTGAACTTCAACGTTTCGCTGCTAATAAATTTGAACAGTTTTTCAAAGTCAAATATCCAGAATATTTGACTCTATAGAGCTGTTTATGTTTTGTAAGCAGCAAAACGCCGAAAGTCAATAAATAATTTTATTGACACATTTTTCTGTTTCTCCAATAAGCTCTACTTGTTTGAACCTTTATATTTTAATGCCTTACTACTTTATATGATATACTAACAAGTGCAAGATAGTTTTAGTTAGTACTTAAACTAATGATTTTTAAAATAAAATAACCCAGCTATAATTGAGTAGAGTCCCAGCTATTATTGTTTATTTTCATTCTTTGCTACTATTATTTCAAAGTTTATTTTTTTTCACGAACAGCTTAAACAAAACTAAAGTTAAGATTATTTAAGAATAACCTGGTCAATTTAATAACTGAAAGTAAAGCTTTACTATAACAACTTTTGTTCTAAGATCTTTAGAATATATTACTTTTTCATATTTACATATTTTTTTACCAGTTGTAAAATTATATATTGATCAATTTAACTTTTTATGAGACTGTTTATTTGCACTTTTTTTAACCTTTAGCAAAATACATAAAAAGAAAAATTTGATAAATATCTAATTTTGATTATTAATAAAAATTAGGCTTTTTTTTTAGTAAACTTTCACTTTGACCTTAATATTAAGGTTTTGAAGAGTGAAAACAATTTAAAAGTTTTCATGACTTATTCTAAAAACGCTAAATAATTATAGAATAGATTATACAGTGAATCAAGTCATAAAGAATTTTTTTTTTTCTAATTTGACCAAAAGTTGAATTCAATAACTTGTATAATTTAAATTGTTTATTATTATATTTTTTGTTGCATAGTATTATAAATTTGTTGATTAGCAAGTATTTTTTTTAAATATCAATACCTATCTATTCAAATCAAAGTTTTGTTTAATTAGATCCACAATTTGAACCAAAAAACTTTTGTGATTTAGTAAGACAATAACTAGTTTGTTCTTAAATAAATAACTCTTAAAATTTGAGTTAAACTGGAAAATAAACGTAAAAAATATTATGTTTTAATGTTATAAGTTTCTTAAAAAAGAGCATTTATAGCTTATGTTTATAAAGAAAAGTATTTCATCAAATCAGTAGTACTTTGTGGTTATTTTTAATTAAAACCTTCTAAGCGAAAAGTTTCTATATTTTTTTGATACATTAACTTTATACTGCTGACTTTGACAAGTATTAAGTTAAAGTAGATTTTTTCATACATATTAAATAAAAATACTAAAAAGTATTTTAATAAAGAAACTTTAAACTTTAATTACTTTCATAAATTTTTTGCATACTTTTGATGCTTAAAGTTATTTTAAATCAATTTAAAATCAAAATAACTTGCCTCAAAATTCTATTTTTTTTACATCCTTTTCTTTTTTTTCGAAAAAATCGTTTGTTATGCAATTTTTTACATCTATATAATATACAATATTTTTTTTAATATTCATATTTACATCTTAACAATTATCACTTGTATTTAGAACACATCACATAATTATGCTGACTTCTAAATGTAAAGTGTTGAACTTTTAGTTATAACTTTTTTAAACTTAAACGCTACTACGTCATAAAGAACCGATCTCCGCTTACTAACAAAATTAACTACCAAATCATTTCATTGTTTATAGGTTAGTTGTCTTTTACAGGCTTCAATAATAAATTGAACAACTTATATCTAATAAGTAAATGTACAACTTTAAGTTAAACTTAAGATCAAGGGCGGCGGTTTTTAGGGCTTAGTTTGATAAAATATAGTTATTCGTGGGCCATAATATTAGAAGAAAAAAAGTTCTTTGCGTGTCACAACATTTAGAAAAATTGTTACTTTAAAACAAATAAATCGAAATATAAGAGGAAAAATGTAATAGAATGAAGTTAGGACAGAAATTGCAAGCAAAAATAAACACATTTGTTAATTTTTGTAATGAAAAAGCTAGAATGTTCTACACTAGTTGTTCTTTTAGCTAAAAAGAGGCCAGAAATTTATGTTAGCAAGCCACATTTGGCCCGCGTGCCGTAGTTTGCCTACCTCCGCTTTAGACAAATGACGTTTGTTTTGTCAAAAAGCTGATTTTGGCATAGATAGTTTTAACATGTAGTTTAATATGACACACTTAAAATATAAAATAATAACTTTTTTTTTAATGATTTTTAATGGTCTAATGTGCAAGGAATTTATTTGAAAGTAATTTACTGAGCACAATTTCTGAAAATATTGAAGACCACTGATACATGCTAGCCGAGTTGTACTAATATAAAAAATAATTATGAATTTTAACCTACAAAAAAACTTTTGTTTAGGTTTCTTCATTTGCAAATGTAACTTCGTCGGAAAAAAGTATATCTCTAAATTAAGTATAGCTGTAGCAAATCGAATAATGTTAAACAACAATATAAAAATTTTTGTTTACAAAAACTTATTTTAGTACACATAATAAGTATCGATAATTTGGTTGAGGTAACTATGTAAAACTATGTAAAAATAAATAAATAAAAAACAGCAAACAATTTTTTTTTTGTTTTAAACATCTTTAATTATAATTATTATTAATTTAATACTTTTAGTTTAACGTTTTTCTAAAATATTTAGCTAAAAATTATTAATTTAATAATTACTGTTCACAGGTGCACACTTTTAGAAGTACTGCTTCAAATAATCTTTGAAAACAAATTTATTTTCTTAATACTTAAGACTTTCAAACACAATTTAAAACATCAACACTTTTTCACTCATTTGTGAAGCAAAAATTTAAAATGAGAGTTTACTTAAAGTCGCAAAAACAAAATATGGCTTATTACAATATAACATTTTAGCAAAAAGTTAATTGTCGCTCGTTACCGCCAACGACAGAGGATTCTTTACAGGCAGGACCAAACTTTTTGAATGCATGACTCGTGCTTTTTAATCTATTTGGTGAAACCAGGCGTCGAGGTGCACCGCATTAATTAGGTACTAACGCCGAAATAGTTGAAAGTTTGTCGACTCAATCCTAGAGTCTTCTGGCGTCGTAGCTCAGCAGTTTAATTGAAACATCGCCAAAATTTAAGTTTTGCGGCAGAGTTTGGCGCATTTAGTAGTTTTGGCATCTAGAGTTTACAGTTGCATTAAAGTATGTACAATTTATCAACTGACGAACTACATTGTTCACGAATTATTTCAAATTTTGTTGAAAACTACTTTGATTTCGAATGCTTTCTAGACCTTTTCCGGTATGTGTTTAGTGCACAAAACTCGGAGCTGTTCTTTTGCCTTGTTTCTTTCAATTTGTTGAGAATTATTTGTGTGTTCAATCCATATTGTATAAATTCATCTCAATTAATTTTTTTAGATACAGACTTTTGTTATTAAAATTTCGACAACACTTAAACTAGTCTCAGGTCACAACTTTGAGTACATTATTTGTTATGTTAAACTGTCTGCCGATTAACTAATTAAAGTACATACTTGCTAAAATTTAATGGATAATTACACAAACAAATGTTTTGTGTTTAAATTAATTTTTCATTTAATTTTTTTTTTACTATTTGTATACATGTTTTTTAAATTTAAAGTTATAACTTTAGTAATTTATCTAAAAAATGATATTTTAAGTACTTAGAATTTATTATTTTTCTATTTTCTTAAAATAAGATTAGAATTTGATATTATACTTTTTATATAACATCGAAATTAAAATATATTTTAATTTTCTAAACACATTTTTATATAAATATATATTTTAAGTTAAGTTTTTAAACTTAAACTTTCGATCGTTCTAGTAGTTTTTACGTTTTTTCATGATTTTTTAGCTATTAATCTTTACAGTTTTTTTTTAAATTTTATGGCACTACTGTTTAAAATACTTTTTTTGCTACTTGTATACATATTTTTTGAATTTTAAGTTATAAGTTTAGCAATTTATCTAAAAAATGATATTTTAAGTACTTGGAATTTTTTTTTTGTATTTTCTCAAAATAAAATAAGAGTTTGATATTATACTTTCTATATAACATCAAAAATTAAAAAAACATTTTACTTATAACTACTTTTCTAAACACATTTTTTATCTAAAAGTTTATATTTTATATTAAGCTTTTAAACTTAAACTTTTAATCGTTTTAGCAGTTTTAACGCTTTTTCATGATATTTTAGTTATTAATCTTTACAGTTTTTGAAAACTTGTATGGCACTACTGTTTTAAATACTTTTTTCGATGCAACAAACTCTACCTATATAGAAAATTTATAAATGGTTTTATTTTTATTTTTTTCTATTTATATTGATGTTTTCTAGTACGACCTAAAATTATTATTTATACTTATTGTTTTGCTTAAGATTTTTATAAAGAATTTCGCTTTAGTTTAAAAAAAAGTATTCACACGAAACACTTTAAAGTTTGTAGATATGAATTTTAATCTGCACGTGCAAGAAAATATTCTTTCAACTCAACGGAAGTTATTGACTTATTTTACTTGTTTATTTAAATTTAGGTCACTCTTTTAATTTGTAATTTCCTTTTTATATTTTTTTCTATTTGCAATATGTTTGAACAACATGACTGCCTACTTGTACATTATAAACAAGCATAAAATTAAATAGTTAATTTTTTATAAACTTTTAAATAAGCACATGTTGCAAACTATAATAAATGTTCAACAAATCACAAACAAACTTTGTGACAAAATATATAATAGTTGTATTCAAAAAAAAAAAGTAGGTGAGTTTAGCGCATTTGAACAAAGCACTTTTAAACATAGATTGTTGAAAAAATAAAAATATGTACTATTAATGCAAACCTAACATTAATAATTTACACAAGTGTCATACTTTAAAAGGAAATAAACTCGATTGTTTTGATTTTTTAACGAGCACTTGTTTGCTATAACACGAATGTAATACGTAAACATCCTTTACACGTTTAATGAAATCATTGAAATATAATTAGCCAGCTAGTTTGTAACTTTTGTACAGTTAGTATTTCAGGATTAGATAGGTGTAGATGGGTTGGTGAAGAATTTTTAGTGAAAAACTTTAAGTTAAATAAATGTGTTTAGATCTGTACAAAAAATAAATTAAAGTATGAATCTTATTTTCTATAAAAAAAATTGATTTTTTTAGCTAGAGAAATAACTTTTTTTAATAAATTATTTTAGAGCAAAACCGACTAATCAATATAGTAGAAACTATGTGTAGAACTACTTCATAACATTTTAGAGTTTAAATAAGTTGTATTTTATTATCGTAATAACATCATAATTTTTTAACAAACACACTAGTACTTTGACTTCCATGGTAGACAAACTGCATTAAGCTTTAAATTAGTAGTTTATGACGTAAAAAGTAAACTTTTATATCGCTTATCACGACATGCAAGGCTTCCTAAAGCTTTATTACAGCTACATCGCAATGCCTATGGCATTGTCAGTTGTAAAAATGCTTTCTGTGAACATAACAACCAATTGGAATATCAGTTTACTTTTGAATATTTTATAAGTTTTGTATTTTTCTTATCTCGTACATGCTATTCTTGACAGAGTGTCAACATTTTATGTTTTCTCTAAAAGCTTTTTTTTCTCATATTGTTAATTAAAGCTAGTATTTTTTTTATCAATAGATCAGATAAAACTGTATAAAACGATAAATTGTATGTGTCAGAACAATTTGTACAATCAAAAACGAGTAACTTAGTCTAATCTAAGATAAAGAACTAAAAACAGCTTAAACTATTTTTTTACATTTAAAATAACTTTTTAAATATTTGAGTTTGTTTTCTTTTAATTTTATGATAAAACTGCTAGATTTTATTTTTATTTATTTATTAAGTAATGTAAGAAAAGTAGATTGCCAGGCAATTAAAACTTTGACGTTGAGCAAAAGTGTAGTATTCAATACATACCTTAGTAATAATATTTGTCAGTGACTAAAAGTATGATAAACTTGCTTTTTCTTGTTTGCTTACGAAAATCTAAGTAACATATTTTTCTTAGTCACCTTACAGCTAATTCTGTTGATTATCTTCCACAACTTATTATTCAATAGGCTATTTATTTGGTCTCACTGTTGACTTGTTTGTTTCAGTTTTCATGCAATATTTATTAGTCTTACTGTGTGATTATAGCATACATGTTTTGTTTTATTATTTACTAAACCTGTGTTTGAGTTTGTTAAACTAACAAAAAATGCTGTAACTTGTCTTTTTTTTTTGATTTAGCTCAAAAATGGTAGTTAAAAGCATAAAACAGCTTTAATTCGTACCATGTTTTAACAGTAAGTTTGTGTAAAAATACATAATACAAGACTAAAAATTTATCATGGTAACTTTGAAACAAAAAAGCCTAACTTTATAAGTAGAGCATAACATATTTAAACTTTAAAAAACATTTGATTTCAAAATTGGTAACTTAATTGTGTCAGAACAATTTTTATAAATGAATAACGAGTAAAAAGTCTAATCTAAAATAAAGAATTAAAAAACAGCTTAAGCTAATTTTTTACAATATTTGAGTGTGTTTTTATTTATTTTATAATTAAAACTGCTAGACTTTTTTATTTATTAATTAAGTAATGTAAGAAAAGTGCTAAATCAGACAAGTTTTTTTTAGACATCTAACTTTAAAATAAAACTGAAAAAGTTTTAATCGTAGCAGCTCAAAAAAAAACATGTTTGAGGTATTAAAACAGCTGAGTCGTTATGAACGGAGGTTTTTTGTTATCATGACAATCTCGTCAATAACAAATTCATTTCCCATGCTCACGTACCTCGTAAACCAGTACAAACCTGAGTTTACCTGCGCTGAGCATAAAAATGTATGTCGTTGTTATGAATACTGCTTTAAAATTATGTTTTTTTAATAAGTAAAAGTCAACTTTTTTATTGTATTAAGGAATTGTATAAAGTTTTAAGTTTTATAACTGGTCTTTAAAATATAAACATCTAAAAACTGCAAAACTACAAAAGTCTACAAATTATATCTTTATGTCAATTAAATCCCCTACATAAAACTGTTTATTTATTTTTAAACTACTTAAAGCAAACTTTCAGCTAAGACAAGCTGTATTGAAACTTTTGAAAAGTATCAAAAGTTGTTTTCAAAGTAACTTATATTTTAGAATGATACTGACGATATGTTTGAACTTGATCCAAAAACATTTAGACAAGCTTATTCGAATGGAACATGCCACATGAAGTTTTATATCCGAGGAAGTAAGACAAGTTTAATTGTATTCAAATACTTAATCATTATATTAAAAAAGATACTGTTGATGAAGATAAAATAGTAATAAAGGCAAAACTTTTTTTTTATAATGTCCTTTGAAATTATGTTTTAAATATTTTTTTAGATAATTCAAATTCAACTAGAAATATAGAGTGTTTGGAATTCTTTTATAATTTGGCTGAAAATGAAAATTCAGCTTTAACAGAGGTTATTAAATTTGGTTTTTATTCTAAAATAGTTTTATTACACGTAGACTTAAAACATCATATGAAAATAAGTGTTTATTTATTTTCACTTTTCAAAAGCTTTTTAGATGATTTAATATAAATCAGTAATAAGCTTACTTCAATAATAAGCTTAAATACAAGTTTTATTTAAATTCTGAAATATTATAGTCTTAGTCATGCCTATATTTCTTTCGATAGTTATCTTTATCGAAACTTTATTCTCTAAGACATTATAAAACTTTGAGTAGTATTAAGTAATGCGGTTTTATTTACATAAGTTTTGCTTGAATTAACCTAAATTATTTTAATTTCAAGTTTATTAGTTTACTAAATATATTTTATGTAGTAAACGACAAGAACTTTTTACGCTAACTGGTAATACAGTGAAGTTTGTTTAATAAAATAATTACTGTGTTTTAATAACAGTTCAATTTCGTTTGCGCGGATTCTTGGGTGAACGACCTCGCAATAACCTTGTTTCTGCTAGGTGTCGCTATTGGTAGTGCTAGCGGGGGTTTTTTATCTGACAAGTTAGTTGTTAACGATATCTAGTAAATACTTTTAAGACAAAAAATATTTAGAGAGAACAGATTTTTTAAGCTTGCAATCTTTGTTGAAACATTTTATATAAAGTACTCAATAAAACAATGCGAGAACTTTTTTTTTAATCTGTAGACTTACCTTAATTTAAACTTAAATGAAATTCGTTACACGTATAATACACTTTACAACCCTTAATTTTAATTAGTTAAATAAAAATATTTACAAACTCTCTCGCAGATTAGGTAGAAGAACAGTTTTTTTGTTGTTCACAGCCTTTCAATTTGCTTTCAACTTCTCATTCAGCCTTGCTACAGGAAAGACCAGCTACTTACTGCTTTCCTTCTTCAACGGCCTTCCAAATATTGTTAATTACGCTGCTGCAGCACTTTTAGGTAGAAAGAAGAAAAACATTTTATAGAAATAGCTTCCGGTTGAAAAAACATTAAACCGATTTAAAGGAGCTTTCATAAAATTTTCTTAATAACTTGCAAACTGTTTTATGTTAAATGATAAACCTTAAAATTATTAGTTTTACTTATTTAAAATGTTCACTCCTTTCAAAAGCATGCATGCATCATACCAAATTTTGTAAAAATAGGATTTGAAACACTGCCAAAAAAAGCTCACAACTTGTACTATGCACTGCTAGGAATTAATTTTGCAATTGGAAACATGATTGCTCCTGTTATCGCATACTTTGTAAGAGACTGGAGAAACTACTGTAGGGTTTTGGGATGTATTGGGTTTTTATATCTGCCCTACTTTTGGTTAGTTTATTATAAAGTAGCTATTATTATTTTAAAGTGTTGTTCTAATTACTTAGTTGTAAGTATACGTTTAAATTTATTTATTTTTTAAGTTTTATACAAACGTTTAAAAAACTTTCAATTAATTTTAATTCATTAAGTTTCATTGTTCCTCAAACTATAAAATTCACTAAAAACAGTAATATATATAATTGTAGTGATCATATTTTTGTGATTAGTGATTGTAAGTCAACTTTACAATTTTTACATTTATTTCATTGCTTTATACAAAAAAACATTAACGACGTTAGTTTTAAAAAACATTTATTTGCTAAGTTCGGGGTTTAATTTTAATTATATGTTTTAATTGCAAAAAAGGTTAGTTGATGAGTCGCCTCTGTGGTTGGAAGCCACAAACAAGCTGGAAAAGTTTGAATCGCTCACCGAAAGCGTGCGCAAGTTCAACGGAAGCAGTGAAAAGTCAACTGCCAAGCACGTTGTGACCAGCGAAGCGTGTCGTAACAAAGAGGTGTGGAAAATGTGGCGGGAAATTTTGAAACACCCGGCAATGATTTATCGAGTAGTTGTGGCTGTTTTCGGATGGTTAGTTATCAGATTAAATATACAAGTTAAAATTAAAACGATTTTAACAGCAGTTTACCACGCAAAAAATCTAACTAAAAATAGTAATGAAGTTAAAAAAATTTGAAAAAACTTGGTTGTTAACTTTTTGAAAAGTAAGTCTTCAAAAAACCAGAAAATTTTTACAAAAAAAAACCCAAACTAAATTAGTTTTTTCCTGACTTACAAAACACAATTTCTTTATTTATTTTTGCATTATTTTTGTTAAATAACACTGTACCAAAATGTTATAAACTAGTAGTTTATAAACTATACTTTAACTTTAATTGCACTACAATACGACTATTTTATTCTAAAAACAACTTACTTCTTAAAGTTACAAGAAAACACTTTACACATTTATCTTTTTTTTTTTAATACTTTATTTACAGAAGTTTAACTGTTTTTAAAAACATAACAGAACAATAACCAAAATTACTTTGTGTTTATTTTTGTTTATTTTACTTAAAAACATATAACAGGTGCATGGTCAGTCTGATATACCACGCAATTACACTGAACACCAATTCATTGCACGGAAACAGGTAAATGAGTTTTTGAATAATTTTTTTAGTATAACAAGTAAATACTTTTTGCTATCATCATGACAAGTATATAAAGATGATAAGTATATAAAATGTAAATCATTTTTAACTTGTATACCCCGTTAAAGCTTTTGGTGCTACTCAAATACAAATTGATCAAGCTATCAAAAAAGTTATAAATTTACAAACAGTAGCATGTATTTGTAGCAACGAAAGAAAAAAAAAAAACACCATAACTAAAGTTGTTTACAAAAAGTAAAACTACTACAAGAAAACTCACCTTAGCAGTATTCATTAGCAAACACGTAAACTATTAATAAATGCACAAAATAGACTATTTTATGGTGCTATTATAACGTGAAAACAACAATATAAAATAAACTCGTTTAAAAAACGCATTAATCAAAACAAATTTTAAAGGTTTGTTAATTGCGTCATAGCTGCTGCAACAGAGGTTGTCGCCTGCTCAATTTGTTACCTAGCAACTGAAAAAATCGAACCCAAAGTTGTTTTTGTTTGGTCCACTCTTGCAGCAGGTTTCTCCGTAACAGCTTCGCCATTCATTGCTGAATGTAAGTATATATTTAAACTAAAGATACTTGTCTACATTTTTAATAAAATAAACTTTTTTGTCTGCCCGTTTGATTACTAAAAAAAAAAATATTTTAACCAAACTTTATTTTTTACTACCAAAAAATTTCCAAAAATAACAATTATTAATTACTACAATTTTTTTAGTTTTTTAATTTTGTTTCAACAAAAACTTTTAATTTTCTTATAGTTTTACATTTAAATCTAAAACAGTTTTAAGAAGATAAAAAAAAAATTGTCAATAAACATAATAATTCAACTTATATTTATTGACTTTATTTTAAACAAGACCACGGAATGGGTGCAACCGTATCAACGATGGTGGCGAAGTTTTGCGCCTCGACATCCTTCTACGTCTTGTACCTTCATGTTCCCACAATATTCCCCACATCGGTTCGCCACTCCTCTGTTGCCGTGGCAACCGCTGCCAGCAGGGCGGCGGGTCTTCTCACCCCACTGGTTATGCACGGAGGTTGTCATAGATACATCTTGTTTGTCAATTGAAACTTTAAAGCGTAATTAAGTAATAATAAAATCTAACTTTAAAGTATAGCTGCCATTCATTAAGTTTATCTATTTTCTTAATACAATTGTATAAAGCTATTCAGTTTTACTTTTTAATATTCATACTTAAATAAAAAGATTTAAATGCAAAAAGCTTTTATATTTCAATGTTTTATCAATGCAGGTTGGCAACTGTTTAAAAGTACAGCTAAATCACTAAACCAATCAAAAAAAAGTAACCCGGAAATTACTAACCAATAATTATCAAAACTTTTCTAGCTTCAGACAAAGTAACGTCGCTGCTGATTGGCTGCCTGCTGGTCGTCAGTTCGATGACGTATTCTCGTTTGCCGAGCACCAGCAGGCTACCCCTTCCCACCACGTTTGACGAGGCTGTTGACATGAACAAGAAAGTTCGGCTGAAAACTGAAGAAGAAGAAAAACTGAACGTTTGAGTTCAGCACGCAGCTTTCGAAACTTTATGTATCTAGTTGCGTTCTTACTTTAAAAAATCGAGTTCATTATAAAATTAATTCATATTTTATACAGCATACCTAATTACTCTAAAAAAATAAAATAAAAATACTTGCTAGTCTTCTTTTTTTTTAAATTTTCCTATAGTAGTTGTTTTAAATACATACTTTAAGTATAAACTAAGCTTTAAACATATTTATATTTGTTATAAGATAACACAATTTAACTACAGTAAATTTTTTTTTAATAAATCTAAACTTTTTATTATGGCGTATCTGTATTTAATTATTTCTATTTTGTTTTCAAATTAGTAAACAGCCTTATAGAATTTTAAAGTTCAATTAAAATAAAATCAACGGTTGAAATAAAAGTACTTCTATGCTAAATAAGTTTACCGACCG
Organism: Thalia democratica; assembly: GCF_965202585.1. Classification (NCBI taxonomy): domain Eukaryota; kingdom Metazoa; phylum Chordata; class Thaliacea; order Salpida; family Salpidae; genus Thalia; species Thalia democratica. Next base: position 51,387 of record NW_028139428.1, read on the forward strand.
ATTTTAGAGTTACTTCATTGTAAAAACAAGCTTTGTATAGGTTTCTGTAAATGTCTAGAAAGAAAATTGATTATTTTATTAGCTAAATTTTGAACTTTTTAAGTTGTTTTGTATTTTCTTGTGTTTATTTGATTTAAGCTTGTAAAATAAAGAAAATTTAACTTTATTAATCCAAGGCAAAATAGTTTTTTTTTAAACCAAGCTTTGATATATCCTAATTGCAATTCTTGTTTTTTAAATATAATAACAATATAAGTCTAGTTTATGCATTCTACTGCTTTCAACTAAATACTAGATATTAGTTATTCTTAAAGATTTAAAAAGTTATAGATAATAGATACTCTGTGTTCTACTTATTTTTAATCAGAAATCACTATACTTATATGAAATGTTTTTTTAAATTAAGACAAACAATGTTATTAGAATTTTTATTAACAAACGAATGTAAAACTAATGTAGGCAAGCCTTTGTTAAATACATACGTTTGAAAATAAACTAATTTGAAATTTTGAGGAAATAAGTAAAATGATACACATAATATTTAAAAACGTGAAAATGTGTTGATAAGATTATTTACAGAAAAAATGAAATTTAAAATTAATCAAGATAAATGTTTATCATTAGTATTGGTATGTTTTTTTACTTTAAATAGATATGAATGACAAACTAGGAAACATTAAGAAACTCTATATGAACTACTGCAAATACATTATAAACTTTTATCTTAAAAACAAACACTATTAGGTTATAAAAATCTTCAAATTTAAAAATTTTTAGTTGTGTTTAGAAAAAAATAATATTGATTAGTTTTTTAAATATTTTTCTACACTCGATAGCATTAGTTCTTTAATAACTAAAACGAATAAAAGTTTAATTTATGTGTAACATTTCAATGTTTTGTTTGTAAACGTACTTAATAAAAAAAAGTTTTGAAACAAGTTTTTACTTTTTTTATAAAAACAAATTCTAAGTAGAAGTTTTATTCTTAGAACTTGTTGAAATCAATACAATATTACAACATCTGTAGTTATGCTTATAATTGTGCTTATGTTTTTTTTAAGTATTTTAGTTCCCTTTTTGTAGTCGTAATTAAATAAGTAAATTTTCAACTTAAGGAAACAAATAATAATTATAAAAAACAAATAGTGTACATGAAACACAGCATCAAATGTTAGGTAGTTTATTGATAACTATTTTGCTATAGCGAAATAGTATTAAAGAAAGTTGCAATAATAAAGCATATAACTTGATTTGCTTAAATTTAGCGGTATAAATGTTTATTTGTGTAGTTAAGTTTTTGGAAGTAATTAAAAAAAAGATTTTTTAGTAAAAAGTTTCAAATAAAATATTCATTTTGAGTGATAGGTATTTTATTTCTTTCTTTTTGTGTTTGTACTTCAATCGAAAAGTATCTGTTAAAACGTCAAAACGTCGTGAATTTTGATGAACTAGATACATAAGAGTATATCCGATAAAGTACGCTTTTTAAGAGGTACGTACATCCTTGAAGAACGCACTAAATCTCAAAAATAAGCGGAACCATTTTTTTTCATAGAAAAAAGTTTCTGGTACTTTGATATAGGAATAGATAAAATTAGGCATTATTTTAATAGAGTGTATGAATAAAAAAAAGTTTATTTAAACTCTCAACAAAATACTTTATTTTTCTTAGGTTGATATTAGCTATTATTTTGTTTGAAAAGGTTAAATTTAACTAAAAAGTGTACGCATCACACAAAAGACACTTTTTGTTTGTAATCAAACTGCGTGACTGGGTGGATAATCTACGGAATATTTAAAACATTTTTTTCAAGGGTTAATTCATATTTTAGAGTTATAAGTTTTGGCTAGGCTGTTTAGTCTATATTTGTACTAAAAGAAAAAACAAAATGATGTAAAACGTAAGTTTTATTTTAAAAGTTATGTAGTTCTTAATTGGTTTAAAAGTTATATTTAGACCATAAGGGAGCATAATAAATTGAATTTATATTGCTTGTGTGTGCACAACCACGTAAGTTTTTCGGTGATCATATCTTTAGAATCACTGTTTTATAGGTCTTCGTTTTAAAAGTTATAAGCACTAAAAAATAAAAAAAACAACAAGTGTTTCTTTTCTATGTTTTAAAATAAATGTGTAGTTAGAAAGAACTTAATGCTAAATTACATATATCTTTGTTTGGTAATAAAAAATAATACTGGTTTATCACATGTTTTGATGTGTTTTTAATTTTAGCATTGATATAAAAAATTGCTTGAACATTTTAATAATACTTAAATCAAATTAATTTTGTTAAAAACTATTCACATTGTTATATGATAAAGTACAACTTAAGTAGTAATGTTGATATAAATAACTTCTTATTGAAACTTGAAGTAATAAAAATTTTTGTATTACTGTAAGTATACGAAAAGTGTTTTAAATAGTGCTAATCATTAAAAACTTCACAGATTTAAAATCAAAACAAGTATTTGATTTGATAAACAGCATCAAAGATTAAAACAGTCATAGTTATAGAGATTAAGTATCTAAAAAACAAACAAATACTAATTAATCTTTAAACAAGTTAACAGAAAACAAATATTTGACTCATTGTACTACTGATGCTAATTACAGTTACTTTGGTTAACAGTGAACTTTTAAAATATAAAAGACACTCAAGAACCTGTTTTATTCAGGTGTTTTTGTTACTTTCCACAGAACAGTAAATACAAATTACATCCACAAGGTAAATATTTTCTTTTTATACTCAAATCATGTTACTGGTTCTTTTTTACTCACTTAATATTAAATTTACACTTATAGCCAATTTAATTTTTATGATGCATAACGTAGTATGTATGTTGATTTATGTTAATTTGTACAACGAAACTTTTTATTTATATTTTAAACGCTCATGTGTTTGTTAGTTTATATTTTACTTAATTTAATAGTATTTTTCACAGGGGAAAATTTTAGTATAAAAGGTTCATAAAAGAATGGAACGGATTTTGATTTCATTTGTATTGCTAAACTTATTTCTTTTAAGTACAGCCTTAACGTACATTGGTTAGTTTTACTGTAATTAAATGTAGTTAAAAAAAAAAAAATTTATAAATAAGTTTCATTTTTCTGTAAATATATGTAATGTCTAATAGAATAAAACTTTAATTTAGATGAACAGCTAAAGGAAGAATTCATTTAAAGTGTTTCCTTTTCAACTATCAAACCAAGAAAAATTAGGAGAACTAAACGAAAATAAAAACAGAACTAACATTATAAACACAGTTTCAAACAAGGTATGTATAAAAATATATATAGTTTATTGAACGACAAAAAAGACGCTCAACATATTTAGTCCTAAGACCTGGTGCACGAAGAACCTTTCGGTTATCGTGTCGTACACTACTGCAATATCATGTATAATATGTGTATTTCTGAGATACGTGATGTTTTGAAAATTTATTAAGTTTAAAGTGATGAAAATCAGTTTTTTTTTGAATGGTAAAACAGTTTCTCAAACTTTTACACAAGTTTTAACGTTTGTAAGCTAAAAAAGTGACAGAAAAATATTTTTTTACAATGCATTAAGTAAATGTTAGTACGTGTGACTAGTTATGTTTTTAGGTGAATCTTTTATAATTTTCAGACTAACAATGCCCATCTTTACTATGCTTCATTTTATATTGGAAAACTAGGAAATGATGATGAAGTGATATTAGATGTTCAACAGAATCAAGATCTTGTTCCGTCAACATTCACACAATCCGTATATAGTTACAAAGATAGAGAAGTACAAATCCCTTCCAGTTCTAAAGTTAGTTTTATTTCTTAAAGTTTTATTTCGTTTATAACGTATATTATCATTGATGACGCATGATGTCGTCATAAGAATAAAGAAAAGAAATACAACATCCATATATTCTTCAAATTATCAAATTATTTAAGCCATTTTTTATTACATTTGATAACGCTCTATTAATAAAGAAAAACTTGTATACTTGGAATCAGTCTCTTTGCCCTAATGACCTTTTGATCAAACAGATATTTCTACTTTTAATTTCATTAACTTCATTTAATGTACAGTAATCTGCTGGTTTAGTAAGCACTTTGAAAAATTAATTATAATTTTTGTTTAGTGTTTAAATAAAATTAATTTAATACATATTTTCAATACTAATGTTTTGTTTTTATAATTCAAAAATTTCAAATACACTGGTCGTTGTTTATATTTATAGTATAGCTGTTTAGTAATTTTATTAATTTCTGTTTAAAGTATAATTTAATACACTGATAAGTATATATTGTATGTTCAGTATGTGCGTATTGAACTTTTTTTTTCATTACTAATATTTGATAAGAGAAAATGTAATGAAAAATGAGTAATTTTATAGTGTTTTCAGGAGTAGTTTCTTTTTATTTTATCATTTAAAAACAAATTGCAATTGCATAAATAATTTATTTTTTTAACTCAAAATAACGTACTTAAGAAATTCATACTCCAAAGCAGCGCTAAAAAATAGTTTAAAGTAATTTTATGTACAAACAGAAAAAGCGTTTAATATCACAAATTATAAAAAAATGAATAAACTTAATATATTTTATGCTGTTTCGCGCTCCTTATAACGTCATTAAGAGTCGCTCCTAATTAATATTAAGACGAGAAAGGTTTTGTTCAGTTTTATACCAAAAACATTAACAAAAAACATATGTTTAAACTTAGTATCTATTGCACAAGTTGGTTTTTACAAATCTTGTTCTATAAATCTAAAAATTCAAAGTATAAGCAAAATGTAGAGTCTATATATGTCCAAGTTATAAATCGTCATAGTTTAGAAAACAAATTTAATGTATATAAATAATATTTGAATAAAAACATCAAATCTTGCAACAGGATTTTAATCATTGCAACTACCAAGGTATTGTTCGGGATAAAAATTCACCAGCAACGTTGCAATCAGCACGTGTAACGGAATTAGGTGATTTTATATTTTTTTTTAGATTTAACATGTATACTTTCAAAATAAAACAAGTTAATTAACAATTTACCGTTCCACGCAGTTTGCTTGTTATATTAAATAATTTTACTAACAGAGGATACATTGAAGTGGACAACAAATTTTATTCAATTCAACCAATCAGTGACGATTACTCTACAGATGGCCACGTTGTTTATTCAAAAGCTAATGAAGCATTATTTGATAACAACTTCCTAAATAAAAACTTAGACGCAGTTGACGAAATTACACAACGTACGAATGGTTAAGTTTATTTTATTTTTATACTAATTTATATAAAATATTTTAAAGCAAGTAAAATATAAAGTACGTAAGACACGTTTTATAACTTAAGTTTCTAAACTATTGTGAACTGCACTAGGTTATTAACATGTATTAGTAGATATAAGTTTCTACTTATAAGACATCTGGCCAAAAAAGGTGTATTTTAATTACTTTGTAAAAAAAATTTCAATAGCTCAATTTATAAGACGTGCGAAGTTTTTATGTGATAATATTTAAAGAGATAGTGATAGTTTGGATCTTTTAAAAATTTATGGTTAGTTTAAGTAGGTTGTGAGTTGTGAGTATATGATTAAATTAACAGAAATTTTACTTATAATATTTATTTTTTTTTAGTTTTTATTATGGTATACAATAACAACTACAATTTGTTTAATATAGCATAAAATAATAATAATATTTTTGGGAACCAACTATTTTTGCGTTAAACATAGAATTAGATTATTTTAATTAATCGATTTAAACTACAGCGCACCTAAGAAGGAAGGGACATAGAAGTAAAAAGATCATCAGGAAACACCACCATAATGACCATTAAACTTTTAGTTGTAATGGATAAAAAAGATGTAAAATATTTTCTTAGCTACTACTTTGTTATCAAATTTGTATCCTCTAGATTTCTATACATATCACTTCTTACTGTTAAACTTAATTTATAATTACATTTTCTATTTTATTTTGATTAACTCATTATAAAACATTTAGTACTTTAAATATTTTAAAAGTAAACTTTTAGTGAAGAATTTCTTAAAAAATTTGAAAGTTGTATTATAATTTCAGTACGAAAGATTTGAAACACATGAGAAAAGAACAAATCACATTAAACAAATAGTCAACCTTGCAGACAATCATTTCAGAAAAATTCAAATTAAACTCGTTTTGCATCATATCGAGTTTTGGAAAGATGATAAAATAAAGTTACTAACAAGGACCCTTCTCAGGCAAGTGTTTTTACTTGTTTAAATTACCTTACTAATATAAAGATAATTCATAGCGACTAACTTTAAAGCTTAAAACAGTACTAAGCAATAGCATTAACATTATTTTAACCTACTCTGAACTTGATGTAGCTCGACTATAATTGCAATTCTGCCTTTTTAAAAAATGATATTCTAAAAATGATTTATCAGACTTATTTTCGTTAGCAGCTCTTTGGCAGAAAATTCAAAAATAACTAACCTCAATTATTTGATTTTGCCCCATTACTACTCGTTTACCAATTTACTTTTTCGCCTCTTCACTAATTAAGTCCCCATGACAGTAAAAATTGCCCGTAATGGGTGATACTTTCTCATTTTGAGAAACCCTAGCTTAATACATTATTAGTTTTTTAAGAGCTTAATAAACTTGAAATGGAAAACTTACGCAAAAACTTTAAATTTATATCAAATATTTGCTTACACAGTTTAAGTTTAGTTAAAAAAAATACCTAATTAGCTAAATATTTTTTTCATGTGCTTCATATGTTTTATACAATTTTAATTTTATACACAATTACAGCTTTTATACAATTTCAACGAATATCGAAAGAAAAGGATAGTTGATTCTGATGTATGGTCGTCTTCAGACACTTCTACACTGTTTTCAACTTTCAACAGTCATCTTAAAAATGGTAAAACATCAGATTATGCAATCGGCAAAGCTTATGTAGGAAGAATTTGTAATAAACATAAGTCCAGTAGCATAATTCAGGTTTCATCTTGTAATATTTTTTTGTTAAGTTTTTGAATTAAGCTCAAGTTGCAATTTCTTAAAGTATTATAAACTTTTATTACTTACTTTTTGCTTATATTAACCGATTTTAAAAGTTTTTGTCAAAAGGAAACATGTACATTACTAAATATACATGAATAAAGTTCTACCATTAAAAGAATTAAGGGTTTGTGTTGTGTAAAACTTGTTAAAATTTTATACTGCTAACTTAAAACAAATTTGTTTCATTGTTTTCTAAATTTTTTTGTTTAAGTAACATTAATAGTGTTAGTAAAGAAAAGTTTTTACTTTAGGTTTATTGGAAATTTACTTGGAAAAATAATTATTTTTTGATCATAAATAATATTTAGTCTTAAGGTTGTAATAAGTTTAAGGCTAATATTTTTTTCTCTATGTCTATTTAACTCAAAAAGTTAAGTATAATCATTTCTGCACACAATTTTGTGGAAACTTTTATTTTCACAGTAGTTAGTAAACAACCTTACAATTTATCTAGTACAAGCAAATTATCTCGAAATCAAGAAAATATTAAACTTGTAAAGAAGCTATGTGTAATAGAAAACTGTTTAAAGTTAAAAATATTTTACTTTTAAGCAATAGTAGTCAACTAAAAATTATGGCTGCAAAGTTATTCTTTATAAAAGTAAAACAAAAATCCAGCCTAACATCAAAACAGTAAAATTTATTCCTTTAAAACTTCTTTAAATATTTTTTCAACATATTTTCGATAACCAGAGCAACATAATTGCATTTAATGTAATTTACTACGACAAATAGAGCATAGTTTCAATTTTTTTTTTCTCAAACAGGATTCCAATGGTATACCGATACGGTGGCAAGCGTTCTCACGCACGAAATAGGTCACTTGCTGGGTATGAGGCACAACACAGATAAGTGTACCTGTCACCCTTCGTCCAATTGCATCATGAACAAAAGAGAGGGGTCGGTTTTTTAGTGGTGTTTGGTTAAAAAAACAATTTTTGTTGTACTTTACGACTAGAAACCGCTCTTGATTTTTTGCAAGGAGTAATGCAGTATAGAGAACAGTTTGAATTACAACCGGCTTTGTAAACATTTTTATTCATTTAAGTTTAAGTTTTAAGCTAGCGCGCTCGACTACCAAAACTGTATGTAATAAAGTACACTACAATGGACTTCTTTTATTCTGTATTAAAAGCCTTGTTTCTCAGCATATTTATCTTAATTGTAATAAGTAATGTTGTACCGAAAAAACTAAAAACTATCTCTTAATATAAAAGGATGAGATGGATTAAGGAGTGGTCGCACTGTTCGGTAGACACCCTGAATAAAGGTATAAAAGAAGGAACACTTGACTGTTTGATAGACAAAGGTGCGTTTATTCAAAACTTTTGTATTTAGCTATTCAAAAAGTGATTTTAGCTATTTCTTCGTGAAAGATTTTTCTTCTCAAATTGAAATAAACTGTTGATTTTCTATTTTGTAAAAGCCTATCTCTCAAAATTTATTGTCTTTTTTTATCAAGTAATATTTTTATTTACTTAGCAAGTTAATTTATACGATTGAAATTTTTTTGCTATAGTACATATGGGAGTGGGTCATATTTGCACGAGGTTACTAAATTCTAAGAGGGGCCTAAATTGCATGAGTGCACAAAATTGCACGAATATACTTTTGCACGAGGGCTCAAAATTACACGAGGGAACAAAATTGCACGAAGACAATTTTGCATCAAAGCTAGCCTTACATTAATGGGTTAATAGGTTAATTTTTGCACGAGTTTCATTTTTGCACGAGAGTAAAAATAAAAAAGAAAAAATATATATCTAAACAATAGAAAAAAACAACTAAATGATAGATTTATCAAAAACAAAAAGAAAAAAAAGTTACTGACCGAGGGTAAGGGTTAGAGGTAAAAGTGATAGTAAAAACAAAATAAATAAATAAAAATAATAACAAAAAATAAATTGAAAAAATAAAAAATATATATATAAGTTACCCACCGAGGGTAATTGTTAGGGATAACAGTGATAGTACAAAAAAACTTAAAAAAAAAAAGATAAATAAAGCAAAAAATTATTAAAAAATTAATAAAAATAAATTTAAAATTTGAAAAAATTCAACCCGTGCAAAAATGTCTTCTTGCAAAATTGTCTGCTCGTGTAAAAAAGACCCTACGTGCAAAAGTGTCTTTGTGCAAAAGTATCTTCGTGCAATTTTGTGAAATCGTGCAATTTTGTACGCTCGTGCAAATGTGACAGTTACCCAGTATATACATCACATAAATTCTGTTAAAACTAGTCAAAAAAATTTTGATAAACGTTTGAAAGGTTTATATTTTTTTTTTTAGTTTTCGAAAATCTATAACAATAATTCGATTATGTAAAAAAGAATTTTAAATAAGGTATACAAAACATATGATTGTGTAGTTTTACTTTAATGTATAAATTTTATTTTAAATTAACAATTATCAAAAAATAAAATAAAATAAAGTTTGTACTTAACTAATTTATTTGCTAAACAATGAGTATAACTATTTTCTTTGCAGACGGCAACACTAATAAGAAATTGAAAATAGACAAAGTCAAATACTTCAGCGGTAAAGTTTTCAAACAATCTAACTTTTTTTAATAAACCACCAGTGATTTTAGTTACTCTTTGATTAAAATATTTTGTAATAAAAGACTATTTTGTTTGACAGTTTTGTTTGTTACTTAAATACTTTTACAAAGGTAAATTCTTGAAAATTTATTATTCTGTTTTTAAGCGAGAATAAACGAAACTAGAGATTTTTTTTGCTCAAATAAATTATTTGACTGTTGTCCGCGTTTTTAACTTAGCAAAAAGTAAAAAAAAACGTTTTATTTTGTAGATGACGTCACACAACTGACTGAAATCGAAATAGCCGATGCACAAGGCACGAAGTGCATGCTTCACACGAAACTGTTCGATCACATTTATAAATTCTGCGTTACGGACTCCCGCGAATACGGAGACGAAATTTTCGCGGGAAAACGGTTGGACCGCCAGCCGTGGTGTTACACCACTGAAGAAGTTTACAAAAGAACCGGAATTGACTACATCTTCTGCACGGTCAGTTGACAAATAGTTTTGTTTTAAAAATTAAGTTAAAATAAAAATACTTGAAGCTTAAAAAGTTTAAATTGAAATAATTAATACTGTGGTAATAAAATGCTACTTAAAGTTTTTCCACACTAAATAAAACTATTCCTGAATGAAACTGTAACTTAAATTTTTTGTTAATAAATGCACACAACATTAAATTCAATTTTTATAGTTCTTATAAAAACATTAAAACCATCAGTGTAAACAGAATAACACAAAGTGACGACAATTAACTAAAAAAAATTTAAGTTAAGCTGATTAACATTTAAAAACTATGTATGAAATTTAGTTTTGCTTATTTTTTTAAATTTAAACTGCTACCCCACTACTTAATGTTAATTTAAAATTTACTAAAACGTTGATGTAAACTAAGTATTTCTTGACATTTATAAAACTGTAGGACACGAATGGACGGTACAATACAAAAAGTCCAGCGCAGTATCAAAAAAGACAAACTGCTACAAAAGCAGAAAGTTTCACTTCAACAACGATGATGAATACAAAAGTCTAACTACTTACGATGCCGCTGTCAGAGCCTGCGGAAATAAAAACGTTGCAAATTTTAAAACAAATTTTAATGTTAAAAAGAATTCCGATGGCAGTTTTTCAATAATGGTATTAAGAAAAGGATACGAGTATTCTGAAGAAGTACCCGTTTACAATGAATCGATGAAAAACATTAAGTTAGTTTAGCACGTAAAGTGAAACCTATTTGAAAGATTATTTTTTTTATTTGAATACTTAAGCACTTAATATTTTCATAAAAACATAAAAAATTTTGTTATGTAATATGTTAATCAATGTTTTCACTTTTTGAAGATTTTAAATAACTTTTATGAAAATTGTATTATCTAATTAAACCTAACGTACAAAAATATTACAGAGTTGCGCTCGAGCCTTTTGAAAATTGGAAAGGAATAAAATACTTTTGGGTGAGAGATAGAAACAGTGACAACGAAGAGTATTGTTTAATTTACGACAAAAATGAGGAGACGGTTAAGGCAACTTCTTGTTCGCCACCATACAAAGTTGCTGTAGTTTGCGAAGAAATAATTTAGTGATTTTTTTTATGTATAGACAATTTGTGTTTGAAGTGGTGAAATTTGACAATAACATAACAATAGTCAAAATAAAAAGTCGTAATTTTTTTACGAGATGTTGTTTTATTTAACAAACTTAAGACGTTAAAACTATTAGCACTGAACTGTAAAGCTTATATTGTTATCTTGTAATTTTATAAAGTATTCATTATTTTAATTAATAAAACACAGATGTACATAGAATTGTTGTCAAATTTAACTTAAAAAAGCTATATATAAATATCTTTTTTAATAATGAATTTAAATCAATAAAAATACTTCTTTGTAGGTTTTACGTTCGTAATTTTTAACTTCTCTCATTTTAGTTTATAAATATATTCATAACTTCCACATTAAAACCGCTACAATTTTTAATCAAGTGTCGACCAATAGAAATAACACTTAGGGAGTTTAATCTATACTGACCAATGATATTTCGTAAATACGTTTTTATTCTCTTCAAAGACAAAACGTCCTTTCAGCTTCTATTGAACACTAAGTATAGCTATCAGAATTACTAGAACTTTTAATTTGTCACTAACACTCTTAGACATAACTTTTTGAATTTTACTCTCAACTTCTTTTGTTATCTGGTACTTTTATACAGTAATCATTAAATTGATTAATAACATACACATGTACACAAAATTGTATTCAGGTTAACTTAAAAAACTATATGAAAAATATCATTTTTATTAATAAATTTATTTTTTACTAAAAATATTTTACTGTAGCGTTTAGTAGTTTCTAATATTTTTGAAACACAAATAAAAAGTATAAAAAATTTAACAATGCTTTTGAATAAAATTGTAGTATAGTTTAGCTTCATTTTTTATTCTATTTAAACAACATACCAATGGCAACGCGTTGGTATTTTTAGTAGAGGCTGCGTAATAAGTAAATTTTAAAACAAATACCCTAACCTAAAAAGTATTGTTTTGAAGTAATGTAGAACCTTTGAAGAACACTGCAATTATTTTAAAATTTTTTTAGATAAAATGGAGCTACGCTATTACTCAAAAACTACAACAAATGTTGTTACTTTATAAATATTAATATTTTGGAAATTATTGTCACTTTTTTTTAACGTAAAAAATCATTAGAGTTCTCAAAACCTCACAATTAAAAACTTACCTACCTTTTGAAAATATCGCATACATTAAAAGTAACATAAAATAGTTACTTCAACAGAAAAAGGTATTGAAAACAACACTAATTTAACAAGTAGTTGCAAACAAGTTTGAACTGCCGTGGCTACGTGTGGTACTTTTGTTAGAGGGTTGCAGAAAAATTACTCATTTAATAACTAGTTCAGCAATAACTAGAGTCGTTTATACTCAATAAACAAAAATTAAGAAGGTTTAGTTTTTGCTAGTAATATGAAACCCATTGATCTATAAAGCAGATAAAACAACATGAAATAAAAAAGGTAGTTACCAATTATAAATAACATATCAATTGTTGATCAACAAAGCATAAAATGAAAGAGCTAAGGATGCTTTAATTTTTCAAAGCAAACTTTATACACAAGCATTTTGAAAACAAGTGCTATCAATATGCTACATGTTTATAAAAAACAACTTTCTTGAGATTTTAAACTAGCAGTTTTCCTGCTATTATCTATCATGAATTTAAGACTAAAGACAAAAGTCATTTTACTGAGTGCCACTCTTTAAAGCAAAAGTCTAGTTTTATTTATTTACCAAAACTATTCTGAATTTATTAAAGTAAGTATTTTTAATTAACTTGTAATTGAATACCAAGAACAGTACTTGACCAAAACTTTCAAAAGGATTTAGTGATATGTTGAATTAATATCTACGATAGTGAAGTTTCAGTCTTCAGAAGTGCAGTTTTAATTTAATTGGTTACATGACTATAAAAACTTTTAAAACTTCAAGTTACTCTAAATACTTTTAGGGAATTAAAAGATAAACAAAACTAGAAAGTTATTAAATGATCATGTAGGTCTTACTCATAAATATATGATGATTAAAAAAATTTAGATAGTACTTAAAAAATCATTATAACTAAAGTTAGCCATGTATTAGTAAGTTTTAAAACTTCTTTGAGCCATGTCTCGAAAAATGTTTTATTATATTTTAGATAAGAAATTTTAATGTAGTTTGGTCTAATTCATAGGATAACGATGATAAAGATAGGATTGATTGATAAAGAAAACTAACATTTACAAAAAATGTTAAAACTTGAGTTGTCAGAAATTTAATTATTTTCACCCTTTTAAATTACACATGATGAAATTACATGCTTGACTTTTGCATAACATTTATAAATAAGAGAAGAATTCATATACTGATGTTTTTTTTTTAAAACAAAACCATCGTTTCCTAAAAGTGTTAAATCACAATGTTTTTTAAAGTTTTCAATTAGTTAAAATAAGATAAATTTCAATATGGTTTTGTTCTTCACATATGTTTGTTCTTTTGCTTTAACATTAACAGAAACCGTATAAAGGTTTTTCTTGTTTTTATTTAAGATCTAAACTTCTGTTACAGCTAATTGAATAATTCATAGATAAAATATTTTATTCATGTTGCAATTGATGTGTTTTCATTTTGGTTTACACTAGCTTGAGTGTACATTACATAGTTACTTAAGTTACGTTACATAGTTCTGTTATAGAGTATTATCAATGGTGCAATCTAAATTTAATCTAATTTTTTTATGGAAGTGTTTCGTTGGCATTTTTCATCTCTGCTGAAATGCAGAAAATTTTAGACAAAATTCGCTCGAACTTTGAGCAAAATTGTCAAATTCTATAATATATATATAAAGCTAACAGTTAACAAATTATGTAACAAGTTAAACTACCGTGGGTCGTCACACTTTTAGCACTAAAATATTTATATTTTTTTGTTTAATAAATGTTTAAGAACTATTATATAAGCAAACCTGTTATCTGTTTAATCAAGAGTAATCTAACAAAAATATTTAAAAAAATAATAAAGTGTTTTTCTTGCACAAGTTGTTTTCAAGCTTCAAGTATATCGTAAATCAACACAGAACAGCTTAATTTTAGAATTTAAACTTGCGATTTATGTAATTTCGTGCTTCTCAAAATAAAAATAGATAAATAGCTTGACTTACACTCATGTGTTTCTAAAAAAAGTCTTTAAAACAACTACCTTTTTAAATTCATAGTTTAAATTATAGTTTTGTACGGCGTTTATGAAGTTTATTTTAATAAAACAGTGTTTCATAGCTATAAGAACGTTGCTAGGTACAAAGTACTTAGACATCCCAAGTGAAAAAAAAAAGAAAATTTAAAGATATCACTTCAGATAATTTATTATTTTATTATAAATAAAAATAACAGTAGGATTAGTTTCAATATAAACCTAAACAAATTTGACGAAGTGTACGATTTAGTACGAGTTGTACTTAATTAAACGATTTGTACTAAATACACTTAAGGAGTTACTTTTTTATTCTAGTTCTTGTCAATTAAAACAATAAAATTTCAAAAATTATAATTCAATTTAAGAAAAAGCTTATACATCTTTAAAATTTAATTGTCTTTGTAATTACATAAAAACGTTTATTCTAAATTAAAAAAAAAGTAGTGTTTACAGAATTAATTTAGCATCTAATGATTTTCTGAAATAGTTTTCAATAATTAATAAATATAAAGTTAATATCGCACGACATACAGAAGTCCAGGCTTAGGGCTCTTTATGTTTTCGCCGATATTTTTCTTTATCATAATTCTCATTACATACTTCAACTTAATTAGTTTGTATGTAAATAAGAAAAGCTTACTTCCATTAGCATTATAATTGTTTTTGTTTATTTTTAGTTTTCATCGATATATTTATTAAAAAGTCAAAAGAAAGCTCAATTAAATTCTATACTGAATATGTGTACAAAGATTTTTCTAAAAACCAAACTATTTTATATACAATCTATATATTTTTATCTACAACAATTTCTTTTTTTTAAGTTTAAAAAAACACTTACTTATCGTCATACTTATTGCTTATTTAAAAGTTTAGATGCTTCATGATTTCTAGTTTTAGTAAACTTGTAAATTCTATTTTAATATTTTAAAACTTAAAAGTTATTTTTTTTATTGGTTTTAAAGTATAACTATCATTACAGTTGTTATTATTTCTAATTTCTATATTGATTGCGTTAACCTTAGTATTTTTACGTATAATTTACAATTTTTTAATTAAAAATACTCTTCATTTTGTTAGAACATATCTTAGACTATATAGCTGAAATAAACTATTTGTCTTCGTTTTTTAGCAAATAAAACTTTTATGTTTTTGTCTTTTCATTTTTAAAAACATTTTATTCTAAATATTTCAATCAAGTACAAGTTTTTAAAGCTACTACTAGAGCTCAAACTGTTTTCAAATTAAAAAATATTAACTAAATAAAACAATAATTCTAATAAATTTTACCATCAAAAACATAACAAATTTACAATTTCAAAGTGAGCATAAAGATATTTCACAATATAAATTCACACAATAAAATACGTTTAAAATTTTATGTAACCATGACTGTAAAAAAGATATTAGTAAAGCCAGAGTTATAGGAATTGTTATTCAGTTAAAGATGGTCTTTTAAAAGTTAATAAATAAAAACTCAATGGCTTTATTTTAAAAGATTATTTTGAATTGTTATTAGTTTTCTTTCACGTACGCTTAGTTTAAGTGTACATTTAAAAAGGTAAGTTCAACATTGGTAATAAGAAGCAACTGAAAATAAGAAAAACAATTGTGGTTGTTTCTAATCAATAACGTTAAACTGTATATTTTAGAGATACGTAGATATTATATAACTATTTTTACAAGTTTCAAGCAAAAATTTTAAATTAAAAAAAGCCTATGTTTATTTAGTTTTAAACTGTTAGTACTCCTTTTAAACTTTAATAAAACTTTAGAAATAAAAAATAAACTAACTTTTTATTCGTTAGCAATTAAATTTAAATATAAACAAGTTAAAAAAGCTTAATTTTGTATAGCGTTTTTAATTTTTTTTTTACACAGCGTAAAAGGCGACCACAAACAAGCCTGTAAAATTGTTTATACCAATATAACTTATACGTATGTAACATGAATTATCATTGCTGTCCGGTATACGATACCGTATATCAATATCGTTACAAAATTCGATTGAGCAGCAAAGCGCTTTGATATTTCTGCGTTGAAAAACGAATATCAATAAATGTCCTAGGCAATCACTTTTTTTTATATTTTATGCATTTTTTATCATTTTACGATCATAGCATTTCGAAGCTATTTAAAAGGTTTGTTTGTTTTATATATATAGCTTATTGCTCGATAAAAATGCCCTAAAGTTTGGTCTAAAGATCTGGTGTACGAAAAAAACCTTTCGATTATATAGTCGTACAGCAAAAGTTATAACTTGTGTAAGTTATAAACACCACATTTTTACATAGTTATAAAAACTACTTGTTTTTTAATAAACATTTTTTGTGTTAAGTCTATTGGAATTGTAAGTTAGTACTGAGTATGATTTTTTTTGATGTAAATAACTAGTTGTTTTGTTGGTGAGTTTTAAAGAAGATTTTACAATTAAAGTATAAATTACTTAAGGTCATGGTTAACATTTAAAATAAATAGTTCTGCAAGGTATTATACTTTAGTAGTTTATATCAGTCTCAAACTTTCTAAACCAACCTTATTCTACCTCTTACATTGTATAATCAATAGAGAAAATTACTTATTCACGTAAAATAATCAAAAGAGACTTTCCTATGCGCACGTTTACAATATATACTTTTAACCCTTCACCTCTTCGTAGGATGTCAATGTTTTCGAAAATTGACCAACTATCTTACTCTGCAATTTCTTTACATTTTCTTAGTCAGCTTCCACAAACTAATTATCAAAATTAACAGCTCAACCCATAAATATTATGTCTTTGACTGTGAATTTAATTCTTAAACTAAGAACAAATAACAAAAGAATTAGTCGTTTTTTGTTTTTAGCTTATTTTTTTTAACTAGCTATCATAGGTTTTCTGATGTTATTTATATTTTTTTAGTTAAAGCAAACTTAAAAACTTAAAGTTGAAAACAATGAATAGAATTTTAAAAAGGTATTTCGAAGTATTTATTTACATTTAAGTTAGCTGTTATACATGGTTATTCAACTGAAAACTAATGGTATTATTTTTGAGATAAGGTCGTTCATCTAAAACTAATTTTCACAGTATATAAAATTTCATTATTTAGTACAGTTTTAAAGCACAAGCGTAAAGTTTTAATCATTTTTTTATTTAAGATATGACTTCAAACTGTTTTTTTACAAAAAATAACTTAGAAGATTATCAGAACTTGTTTAGGATGTTATTTTGTTTTTAACTTTTATCTATTATTCTTAAGTGTTGTAACAAATGTAACTAAATTATTTTGTGTTATGTAAAATGTTTTTTATTTTGTATTTTAAGCCTTTTATTTGTTGTTACATTTCACTGAAAAATAGTTTTAGAGCTAGTAGGTACAGTAGTTTAAATTTAGTAACCTCTTTAGTATCTTATGTAAAAGTTTAGTTTTCATTCTAAATTTTGTTTTACAAGTTATCTGTTTTGTAAGTTAAATGTTCGAACATCATAGAGATTCAGTATAGAGATTCAGCTTGCACTTAAACTTAGGCTATTTATAAAAAATAAGTATAAAACAAAACAACAAAAGCATTTATATAAAATTTAAACTTACATAATTTTATAAAAGAAGAAATTTCCAATGATCTACTCTATACAGTAATGCTTTTGTAAAACTATATCTTCTTTTTTATCTATTGTTTTCTCAGCTGATACTTTATTTGTGTTTTTTTTCAATAAGCATTTGTTTATGATAGGTAATAAGTTAAATTATTTTTTGTTACAAAGCTTTGCTAAGTTTACTAAAACTTGTATTGTTTTTATCATGTATACTTTTTGTACATGCTAAAACGAGGGTACAAGTAAAGTGTATGTGCTTTAAATCTATTTATTACATTTTAATGGATCAGTGTAATTTAAGACTTTGCTTTAAAAAAAACTAGTTATAACAAATAAACAATATATATAGAAAAATTTATGCATCTATGAGGTTCCAAATAAGATTTATTTTGTAAATAGATGTTTGGAATTGTAAATATGAAACATTTAGTTGTAATACTTTCAAACTTTATCTAACAAAACAATAAAGTTGTATAGAACTTTGCACAACGGTTGTTTTATAGCACAAAGGTTAGGAATCCAAAACTTCATGACTTTAAGTATGCTTCCTACACTTTATACGAACGTTTACAGTTTTGTTTTTTGAACAAAATACTTGTTTTCATAAATAAAGATTCGAAATTTTGTTGTTGGTCAAAAAAGCTTACTTTATTTTTGTTTTTAAGCTTTACTCAAGAGTATTTGTATTTGATATGTTGATTTTATTTACATATCAACATAAATCTATGAAAATATATTTTGTTGATAATATTTTACGCTTGGCTAAAAGCAGTAAAAACCTAAGCTACTAAACCATAAAATTTATTTAGGTAAAAAGCTAAACATGAGCTTAAATAACCGTAATAATCTTGAAAAGTTTTAAATAACGTTTTATTTTTTAGCTTTCATTTAATCTACAAAAAAGTGAGGCTTTGAAACTCTTGTTTACTTTTTCAATAAAAGTATAGTAAGCAAACTTTTTTAGTTTTTTATATTTGAATGGTAAAATCTTCCTTTAGATAAAATTAATTTGGGCAAAAGTAGATCAAATTGATTAATTTTTTATAGCTTTGAAAAAATATACAAGTTTACTCCTCTTTAAAAGTTGCCATAAAATCATTAAATTTTGGATAACTAAATAATGGTTTTTTAATAAAGATTGTTTTTAGATGTAGTAGAACTTTAAAAAAATGTTATTCGCACTGTATGACTCAGAAGCATATTTTTAAAAGTTTATATTAAATGTAAAACTTTCTAGCTCATCAATCTTAATATAACCTTTAAAAACTGGTATTCACACGTGAATAATTTTTTCAATTTTACAGCTAAAATGTAAAGAGCAAAGCTATTGTAATTATTTCAAAAAGTATACAGTTTGTTGTTTAAAACTGTAATTATTTTTTAAATAGAATTCTTGTAAATTGTTTATAAATTAATAACTGGTTTACAGCATTTTAAACTTGGTATGTTTCTTAATTTACATTTGAATAGAATTGGTGTCTCATTTAAATTTGAATGTTTCATCCTACTTTTTAAAAAGCATATAAGTTTTATTGTAAAAAATGTTTGTAAGAGAACAGACGTTCGATCAAATCTTAAAAGCTTATAGTTAAGAATTAGGTTCAAGAAATACTTTTTTAAATTCATATTAAGATTATTGTACAGATCTATAAAAAATAGCATAGTAGATGGTTACGACGTTAAAAAACTTTTTTTTTAATAAGAATGTAAGAAACTAAGTTTTATACTAACTAAAGTCGTGTATAAAACAATGCAGCTAATAAGATTACAAGATTAGTGTGGCACTATAATTAATAAACATTTCTTTAAACAACTTCAAGCTAATGCACATAAAGGTTTTTTGAAAAAGGAATAAATTTGATTAAATAACAAAAATTATTTTATAAATAAGTTACTATTAGTTTTGATAAATCGTAAACTAATTTTGCAGTAAGAAAAAAATGCAGCATTAAAGTTTAAAGACCTAAAACTTATTTTTTCTACAAAATTGTATTTGTTTAATCGTAAGCGCCCAAATTGTCATTGTTGCATTAGTTACTTGCTTCTTAGTAAATTTTCTTGTAAATACAAATAGTTTTTTTTTTGTTTTCTTTCAAAATTTATTTAGCTGAGAAATTTGAGGTACTTATAATAAGTATATATTACTAAAACACTTACCCAAGTTTCGGTGTTAACATTTTGAATATAAAATCAATACTTTTTTAGGTCAAAATTATTTTACCTTATTTGTTGGAAGGTGTTTACGAGTTAAAAAGAAGATGGAAAGTTTTGTATTTAAACCATCACAACAAAACCCTTTAGAAGGAAAAGCTCCAAACAAAACAATCGACTCGGACAAACTAGCAGATGAAATCAGTGGTGATGATTTCGGTAGTTCAAGTAATATTAAAAAGGTTTATTTATCTATTTTTCTTAATAATTTATATATTTTAAGTAAAAGTTTGTGTTCAAACCTAAGTCTGTATGTAACTTGTTATAATACAGTTGCATGACTTTTATGTATACATATGACTTTTGCATATATATGTGAATGTATAGGTTTAAATTATTGAAAAAATTTTAGACAACGCATTTGGCTATTTTAAAGCTAGCTTACATAAAGAATAGTAAAAGTACTATTTTTAATAATTTAGTTCATACGTATTTTCATTTTAAGATTTTGTGAAATTATCATTTTTAAATCATGTCACAAGGCGGGAATTTCTGTTTAAAGGGACCATAAGTTGTTGGTCCCTGATGCAAAGTCAAACTATTATTTTTTTTATAATAAAGTACTTCAACAGTTTATAAACTATACTATTTTATATTTTACCGGTAAAAGAAGCATAATACAACTTTATATTATGATTTAGACGAAAAAACGTTATTCATCATTGTATTTGCTATCTACGTTGTCTCCAATAGAAGAGAAAGATGAACTGAATACGACATCATCATCACAAAGACTTGATCTCTACGAAGACTGTAAATTTCCTACTAGCTGTGGTGCTGAAAACCTAGCAGAGATATTTAGCTCAGGAGGCGGGAAGGTATGTCAAAAACGAGACAAGGTATTTTTCAACAAATGCGTAGGGGCTAGTTTTTATAGTTTACTTCTTAAGACGTTTTATAAATGAATTTTTATAAATAATTATTTTGAAAGATAGATTTTTTAATAAAAAAAACGAGTATTTTTTTGTAAAAACATTTTTGTCCAATTAACAGTTTTTTAAGTTGTTGTACGTATAAAAATATCATTTTTATTAAGTTATTAATTAGTTACAGTTTTAACTTTAAAAAACTAATGACAGATTAGTGATGCAAACTACCTCAATGTGAATCACAACTTGGATGAAGAGAGATCGGCTACTTTGGGCGCGGGAATGTGTAGAAGTTACAAAAACAATTCACCATATGACTCTTTCTCTGACAACTTTCTTGAAAAACCGGTTGGTTAAGCTGCATTTTTAATATTTTAAGGCTTTAAAAGTATAAGTGAAAACTTTAATACTTATAGAGATTTTGTTTAATATAAGTAAAAATGTTTATGACAAGTGTTTAGTTATGTACTTTAGTTTATAACTACAACATGCAAAGTCCTTGCTTTATTGAAATGACCGTACGTTTATTTATGTTACAGTAATACCACAATTCAACGCAGTTTTGAAGTAGTTTTGTTTTGTACGTTGGGATTTAATTTAACAATCATAATAGCAATCTAATACTTTAAACGTTCGTACTTATTTAATAAATACTATCTCATACTTAATTCTATAAAATTAAAGCTTAACTTTGATATGCATGGTATTGTGTTGTAAGGTCCCGATGATATTGAAAACAATCTACAAACTTATAAGTATAAACATATTAAAACTTTTTTTAAATTAAAGAGTTCAGGTTTATGTTAAAGATATTTGTAAACATTTAAATATGTAGAAATAATCTAAGCTAAGTGGTCATATCTTCGAACAAAATTTTATATTTATGTGTATTTGTTTTCAGACTAACACTTCTTCTTCACTAAACATCAATTACAATTCCCACGCAAAAAGATCAGCTACAATCTGTGTGCAACAAAAAATAAAGAGTTTTGACAAACTTCAGTCGCCTACAAACGAAGAAAAGACCGACGAACTTCCAAAAAAAGTCAAAACAAAAAAGTCGTTTTTAAAGTTCTTACATTCGTTTTTTTCGAGAAAAAGGAACAAGCCAGTTCAGAAAGAGCACATAAAAATAATAAAAGAAGAGGACATTGGAAGTGAAAACTACTATTTGGCTAAACAGTAAGTAATATTGTTCGTTAAAACACTTTTAAATCAATTTATCTAAATTGTTTTTCTTGCCCTATTTAGATTTTACAATACTTAATTTTGTTTTTTTTAACAGCTTGCTTTCAATATCGAAGAAAAATAAACGGCCAACTCTTCAGCAAGTTCTAAATGACGAAAGTAAGTACAGTTTATTCATAACTTTAGTTATTTTTAGACTGGCCTAATATCTTTCTAAAATTTTTGATAAAAAACTTATGCAGCTATTTTTGTATCTTTTTTATCTTTTAAGGCAAATAAATTTTTAGGAGCCCGCTTAGCGTTCTATCAGTTTCTGCAAAACGAAGAGAATGATGAAACTTATTTGTTCCTGTCTGAAGTGAGTTCTTACAAGAAAACATTTGCAGTACACGAAAGAAGAATGAAAGCTCTTGAGATGCAAAACAAGTACATAACTGAAAAAGCTGCTTTAAAGGTTTTAACTTTTTTTTAATTGTTCAAAATTTTTAAAATGAAAAATAAAGTTTCTAACCAATAAGAAATATATTCTAATAACTACGATAATAAAAAAAATCTTTGTTTTAGGTTTATAACTTTTTTATATATACCATTTTTTTATTAACATGCTTTTTTTTTGTCACAAAAGTAGGAAAATAATTACTATTAAAAGTATGCATTTAGTAACTAAATACCTACAACTGTCTTAGGTTGTCATTTTTTATTTTAACAAATTGTCGTATGTTTTACTTGCTGATTCAAATTTATGTTGCTTAGTTATACTAGTAAACTAATCCACTAAAATATAAGTACAAAGGCAAGTTTTAATAAGTTTTTTGTTAATAAAAAGTAAAAGTTATCTAAGTGTATTAGTTAGCTTCATACTTTGAATTCCAAACTATCTCTTTCAAAAATATATAAACTACTTGCAAATTAAATAGTGTAAAACTGTTTTAATTTTCAACACTATGTTTTAATTATACGTGCTTATAACTTTCAGATCGACTTATCGAACGAGACTCAAAAAGAAGTTCTTGCTTGCATACAAAAATACGAGAGGGCAATCAAGGAAGGAACTATTTACCAAGAAAAACTAAACAAGTCTAGTTGGAGTCAGAATGAAAGAACTTCGATTTGCCAGAAGATTTTCTATTGTGCCAATCTGACAAAGTATGAAACAACTTTGTTTTGTAAAGCAGAAAAAGAAGCTTTAGATTTACTAAATGAAGGCGCATATCCAAGATTTTTAGATTCTTTTTTAAAAATCTAAATGTTATTTAAATTTTCATAGTTTTGCAAAACTAAAAAATGCATCAATCGAATGAATGATTTTATACAGAAATAATTTTACCTGAATACATTTAATAATAGTTGTTATACGTTGTTTACAACTATTTTTTGCTTTTTTCCAAATCCCACTATAATACTAAAGTTATTTAATGTTGTTTAAACCTTTTTTGTAGTTATAGTTTTATAACTGTTTTACAATAAGTATATAATTTTTTTTTACTGGTTATAAGAAAATTGATGGATTATTTCTTTTTGATTTTATGTAACTCTTATAAAGTAATACTTAGTATAGATTATTTAAAGTTATAAAATAAAAACATAAAATACTACCTTTAAGGTACTAGAACAATTAACTCTATGGATTCAGTTTACTTTTAATATAGAAAATAATATTTCAAAAGTCAGCCCAGAACATAGGCAAAGTGTTTTGTGTTATTTTTAAAATATTTTTAGTCAAATATTTTAAGTTTTCGTACAAGTTTTGAACTACTATGTCATAAAATTTTTCTTCTAATTTTAGTCTACTTATAAAAGTCCTTTTTAATTTTGAAAATTTATTTTTGGTACTCAAAGTTTATTTAGGATGAGAGTTATCTTGAATGTACTATAAACTTTTATGTGTAAAACAAGCTTGTTTATTTTATAAATAAAAATCCTTTGATTGTATTCAAAACATTTTTTTTTCTCGTACTTTTATTATTGATTTTAACATGTCAATTAAAATTACCAACTTTTAAAACTATTTTTAGAAATACTATTCAAAAAAAGTCGTTTTGGTAGGTAAACCTAAATGCACTATTTCAACTAAAATTTTAAAACTAAAATAGTCACTTAGAAATTATTTTTTCAGTTGAAATCTAATAGTTATGTTTAATAAAGGAATAACTTTTATTGAATATAATTTTTGAATTCAATGAGATTTTATTTACATACAAGTGTATTACATTTTAAAGTTTATTAACAGTTTTATACCCTATAATAGCTTAAATATTGATTCAAAACAGTAAAACTAGTGAGTTTCACTGTATAGTCATTATCGTAAATAAAACGAGCAAAGTTATATTTTAATTGAACATAAATTCTTTTGAAATAAATTAGCTATATGAATTAAACCGGATAAAATTAAATGAAATAAAGTTAACAATGTTAATTTTACTTTTTATAGATTCTACGGCTTTGAAAACGAGTTAGTTTTTATTGAAATACTTCTTATTAAGTCATTATTCTGCTTTATTTGATGAAAACTGTATAAAAAATTTGTAAAAAGGAGGACTAGTAACAGTTAAAAGCATTACTGCTTTTGATCGTAAAATAAAACAGATCGATTTAAAAGTTTTTTTTACGCTAAAAGACTAAAAACAAATATTTATGGTAAATTAGTGCTGTTTGTCAACGAACACAGACAAGGTCCAAGGAGAGCGACCGACTTTCATAAACCTGTAGCCGAACCAATCAGACAGGGTTATGTTTCCTTTTGCGTTGGAACTTTCCATTACCAACGCGTCGTCGAAAACACGCATGTAAGCAGCATTGGCAAACCTGTTTTAATGTAATTTCAGGTTGAATTTTAAGTGATTTCAAGTAACAACAGGTTGCTTGTGATAAAATTTGATTTCAAGTTAACTTTTCTCAGTAAGTTCAAAGTTTAGCATGCAATTCAAAATTATCAATATAAAATGTTTAACAGTGGTAAAAACATAAATGAAGTTTATAATAAACAAAAGTTAATAGCAGGGGTCAGAAGCGTTCTATAGTCAACAGGTAAAGTTTCCTAAATAAGACTGCTTTGTTAACTATAAAAAACACTTTAAAAGAAAATCATTTAATAAAATAATCATTTAAAAACACTAAAGATACCTATGAAAAAATAAAGCAAGTTGTTTACAAAGTAAAAAAGTCTTCACAGGTTGAAGACTGCCTACCCTAGTCAGTAGAACAAAAGTAAACATGTATTTTAATGAAAAAAAATTGATTGAGCTAAAAAACCTAACTTTATGTTAGAATGATCTTAACAAAATAAAACGGACCAGGGTATGTGTCCTGGTTGAGGGGATGCACCGACCACACTGATGCGCATCGGGTCGACATTTTCTCCCAAGTACTCGCGTATGTACTTTCCTATTTCCTTCCTCATTGCAAGTATCGTGTACCGCGGTCCGTACAAACCTGAAAAACTTGTTTAATCGCACAGTTATAAAAAAATTAATTTTTTTTTAGTGTTAAGTTTGTTAAAATGTTTAGGACGTGTAGTGAATTTAACTTAATGAACTATAATAAACAACCAAACTTGATAGCAAAGTTTTTACTAACAGTTTTGAATGTGCACATTTCAAAAACAATAAATAAAATTTTGGTTTATGTTATTTATATGGTTTAAAAAGTTTCTATGTTTAATGAAAAAATTTAAAGCACCGAATATTAATTTTATGTAAAATGCTGTTTTTTTTATCCGTTTCAGCAGTTTAAACCCAAAAAAGCAAATTTATTTTAGTTATGATTATCACAATTCTATAGTGCGTGTGTGACAGAGTTAAAAGAATTACCAACACTAAATATAATTACGATATTAAACATTTCAACCTGGAAAGATGATTCTCAGGTCCTCAACTATTTTGAAGCAACCAGCGTTCACAGTGACGCAGATCTGAATCCCGGAAGGTTCAGAACTCGAAACTCCTAAACTCAAATCCATTTTTGTGCAATTTATTAATTTAAAATAGTGCTCCTATTTTAAATTTGTAAACAACATTGGTTATTTTCGTTGCGAACACTAGAACTGTTTTAACAGCATTCTTAGCACTCTTTATGTAATTTTAAGTTTTTAAACAAAATAAAACATTGTTATTAGCTTTAAACAAATATTCCACTATTGTCATCAGACGTCTTTTAGATTTCAAGAGACGTTTTACTTATACAAAAAATTCTTAGCAATTAATCGCACTTGCTTGTTATAAATAAATGAAAAATACTACAAAGTTAGTCTAATAAATGCAATTTAAACAAATATCAAAAATCTATAACTAACTCACTCGAGAAGCTGGTTCTACCTGTAATTTTTATT
>NW_028139429.1:0-20016 GCF_965202585.1 Thalia democratica
TACTAACAAAAAAATCAAAGTATATAAACTTAATAGATTTTTCAACTGAAAAAAAAACAAATTCGTTTAAATTTAAAACAACTTATGTTAATTTTTAGAAAAATAAATTGTTTTATTTTTGCATTACAGAAGATAACATCAATGCAATACGGTTGATTATGAGCTTAGGTTTGTCTTTGTTTTACATTAATTGAATTCTGATAACTACATTGTAGTTAAAACTTGAATAATAAATAATTGTTAATAATTTACAACAGCACAAAGTACTACAACAAAAACTCAAGGTGAGCAATATTAACATTAGAATATTTTTTGTTACATATGTTTTGTTATTTTATTTTCACAATGGAGTAAAACTTAAAAACCAACTTTTCTGCATCGCTATCTTAGTACATATCAACAACCTTAATATTTTATTTTTTTCTACTTAACGATATTAATTTAACAAAACGTTTGTATGATTTTTCTAACAGTGCCAACAACCAAACCGACGCGACCAAGCATAATTATCAGGCAACCAACTACAACTACAAAACGAAAAATTGTCACAATACCACCAAAAACTGAAGCAATTATGACGAGTCTTGGTTAGTTTGCATAAAAAATACTAGTTCATTCTAAGATCTCTTTCGAAACAGAACTTAAAAAAACAAGTTAAAACTATTATAAAACCAAAGCAATAACAACAAGTCTTGGTGAGCTCGCTTAACTTAAAAAATTATATTTTAAAAAACAAGCTTCCGTAAGCTTAAGTTATTAACTCGTACGTAGCTAGGTGAATTTAAGTAAAAAATTAAAACCGAAGCAAATATGTGAAATTTTTTCAAAAGTCAATGTTAACTACAATACAGAACCTTATATTCTACACAATTATCACAAAACAAAAAGTATTAAGAACTTATAAAATACTTACAGTTGGTTATTGGTCATCTTGGTCTTCATATGGTCCTTGCAGTGCGTCCTGTTTTCAAGGAGTTAAAACAAGGACAAGGAAATGTGTTGGAGGTGCCGTTGGCACTGGAGGTTAGTGTTAAATTTTCAATAAAGTCTAAGTTAAAAAGCTTTTTATAAACGAACAAACAGTTTTCACTAAAATACCATAGCAGTTGTTTATTTTGAACTCGATTTTTTTTGTAAACTTCTAAGTACTACATTATGAATAAGCTACTTTTGGTTTAAGCGTTTATCACGTCTTATGACGTCATACTGCGTCATACGTTTTATGACGCGGTTTGCACAAGCTTTGTCGTTTGAACTTTTTTGAAAGCAAGTTACTTTTTTCGGTAGTTATCTTTAGAAAACAATCTATAAAATTTAGCTTGAGTAGGTATGATTTCGTGTAAAGTAAACAAAATAACTATCGGACTAGTTTTTAAAATCTTAAATCAAAACAGCTTGTATCGGATCTCAAAGTCAGTCAACCGCATGCCAGGGTTCAACACCAGAGTACTCATCCTTCGGGTCTTGGAGTCAATGTAGTGCTAGCTGTGGACAGGGAGTTCAAACTAGAGTTGCTGTGAGTTATTGTTTGTAGTACTATTAGGTCTATTAGTTTAAACTGAAAAAATCTCACTAATCTTGCGAGTTAGTTTCAGTTGAAAAAGAAATAACCAAGCATTTAATTTATAAGCACCGAAACTCAATGAAAAATTTCAAAGTTTTTTTGCAAACTAATTTAGCTTTATTGATTGTAAGCATAATCTTTTTACTTACAATTATTATTATTTATTGATATAAGATTAGAGTATACTATTGTTTTTCAAATTAATGTAGTTTAATAACACACAAACTAACAGTATTCTTTTTGCGGACAATCGAATAAAGTTGAAACAAAATCTTGTAAAGCATTATCAAAAATATATTCAGCATTTAGTTCTTGGAGTAGTTGTAGTGCCACTTGTGGCAATGGGTATCAAAGTAGATTTTCGGTGAGTTTTTTTTTTTTGTGTTACTATAAGTGTTTTAAAAATAATACAATTAAGATAAAGTTTTTTATTTTGACATTGAACTGAAAACTTTAAAACTTAAAGTTATAAAATTTGTAGTTTTGAAACTTAGGTTGACTTCTTAATTTGATTCAGTTTTAAATTTTTGTGCAAATTTCACTCCCAAGAAAAAACTTTGAAATTTTAGTTGTAGAAAAATCATTTTATAAACCAAACACAGAAATTTAGGACATTTTAACTGAAAGTTTTTAAGATCATTTCATCTTTATTGCTTTACAGTTCTAATTAGTTTATATTAAGACTAACATCTAAGCTATTTGAAAAAGAAACATGCTAAATATAAAACGTAGTAATCTAAAAATAATTATTTTTGTTTAATAACAGATTTCACGATGCGGAGACGGTAAGAGGATACAAAAGAAACCATGTAGTATGTCAAAATGTTGTGAGAAACTAAATTGGACGCCTTGGTCAGCATGTACTTGTTCTACAAACAATGGTAAAGTGAGTGCAGTTTGAAAATGTATATATTGATAATTTATACCATTTTAAATTTAAATAAAGAATTGTTAAAGTGAGACTTTAATTTTTATAATATATTTAGATCTTAGTAAATAACACAACAAAATGTATTTATAAATGTATGTATAGTAAACTTATTTAATACAGATTTAACAAACCTAGACATTTATAAAGTTTACCTAGTCAACCTAGACATTTACACTACAGGTGTTTTACTACACGAAACTATACTTTTTTAAGTATTGTTAGCTTTAAAGTTAGCTTGAACAAACTATAATTCGAAACTTTTATATATCTATCTATAAAAATTATGCAATCACAGGTAAAACATATTTATAATTAGAATTAAAACAATAGTTTTAAACTTTGTTATTTATTATTTTTATTATTTAAACAAAATGAACTTTTTTAGGGTACCAGACAAAGATTTAGAACGGATACATGCTCTCAATCTGAATACGTTGTTGAAGCTTGTAAAATTAAAAGTACAAGTTAGTTTTTAAGTTGCCTTGCAAACATTTTGTTGAACATCTTTTATAAACTACAATTTAGTTTTTTGAATAAATTTTAAGCTCACTTTTTAATTATTTTTAAACGAAAAACTAGACTATACGTATATCAAACGTTTCTGTTTCAATTTTTTTTTATAAAGTAATTTCAGTTTTTTAATCATCGGATTTTCTAGTTTGATGTACAGTGTTTTATCTTTGTGTAAAACTTTTCGGTAATAGTATGTCTTTATACTTTTTGAGCTAAATTAATTTTGTTTTGAGTTTTTATAATGATTAGATTACCTTAATTGTGAAACCAACTACTTGCAAAAACTTTGCTATTAATAAAACATTTTAAATGTTTATATCTTTTAAAAAATGTTTTTAAATTTTTTATATATTCTAATCGTTAGGTGGGGTAAGCAAACATCAACATCAAAACACAATGAGCATCACAAATCACAACGTTTTAACAAAAGAACAAAAACATCAGCAGTACCTGAGAGAACAACAAATCAAACTACAACAAGCTCTGTTGCAGCAACAACAACATAAAAACCAGCATTATTAGTAACAAGCCTTTCAGTCAAAGCGACAACATTAGAGCTTATTTTGTTCAGTGTTCCTATTTGCAAGCACATTGTTTTTATCTTTCAAGCTGATATTACTATAACTTTGCGTTTATTAGTTTTAACTTGTGTAGATGTCTAAAAGAAACAAAACTAGATAATTGTAGAAATATTTTGCTGACCTTTATATAGAAAAACTTTATACTTTGTAAAACTATCACATTGCATAGTAGATAATATTTGGTTTTTTGTAATGGTTAAACAAAATACTTAAATAATAAGTAAAGTTTATCGTAACATAATTTCATTGTAGCTAATTAAAACTCAACATTTATAGTATTTGCTCATTTTTACTTGTTTAGTTTAAATTTACGAATGTATTTTTGACAAAATTTTCAATATGTGTGTTGTATACAGATTGAAATAAAACTTTTTCATAAAGCCGATATTTGTACTTGTTATTGCCTTCTTACATTTGCAGATAACTTTAAATATTTAACATATTCTTAGTAAAAAAAAAATATCTTCATAATTCAAATAGATTTTACTTAAACTACAAGAAGATCAATAAACATTATAAGAGTAATCATAACCTGTCTTAAGATGCATAAAATGTACATATCTTTTACAAAACTTTATAAAGTTGATTTTCTATGGTTATTAAAAACTTAATTAAAGTTTAATAAAAATTAAAAAAAGTGTTTTATGTTTAAATTTTTAGTATAAAAAAACTTTTTAGTGACAACTGATACCCAACCAACATTGAAAAATTATAACTTAATATTTTGTCAGTTCTGAGATTACAAAAATGATAAAAACATAAGCATCACTGTAAATAACTCCGGCATTATAAATTAAAACGATTTTTTAAGACAGCTAGAAGATCTTTGTATGCATAAATATGATAAGTTATTGTCAATACCAAGTTAAAATATTAGATTTTTTATAACAGAATCATTTTATAAAAAGTAGTAGTATTGAAATACATAAAAAACATTGTTTGGGTAATTTATACTAGTTATTTTTGTTAGATAAGCGAAGTAAAAAAATTATAAACAAACAAATAATAAAGACTTTTTCTTTTCAGGTATCTTACCTAAAAAAACTTAATAAATAGAAAATTGTATTACTAGTGTTTTACACCTAAAAAATGAGAAACAAATTTGCGATAGTAAGGCTTGTATCTGTATATTTAAACTAAAAATTGTTTACTAAACAGCTTTTAGTTATATAGTTTTTTTAGTCAGTAGAAATTGTAATCTAATTTTTCATTACAAATTACAATTAATGTTGAAATCAACACTAAAGAGAATCTACAAATTTTTCTATTCACAAAAAAAGTTTTGTCAGAGTTTACTCAGTCTACAAAATTAAAGTTTTAGTCTTTTTTTTTTTTTGATTCAATAGAAAGCCGAAATTTATTTTATGTTTTAAGCTAATTTTAAAAAGATAATGTAAATAATTGGTTTGGTTTCCAAACCATCATTTAAACAATCTAAACAATCACAACAGCGGGTTCTCGCGACTATTTCCGCCCGATGAGTCCTAACAAGGACGAAACCGATCGTAGGATTGTCTCGATCGCTATTGTTGTAGATTGTGTGGTAAAGTTCAAAACTTATAATAAACAATCACTAGAAATTATAAATCATATAGTGAAAAGTTTTTATTTCATTGATATAAGTTTTATTCACATTTTTAAGAATTTTAGATATAAAGTTTACTTTTAATCAATTTATCTGTTTGATCTGTTATTTTACTCATATGTTTTAATATTAAATTTGTGATATTTAGTTAGACTAGAACTTGTATTTGCAGACAGCAACGAACTTTTAAATTTGAGATCGGAGTTTGTGAGAAAGTATAGACATTTTTCAAAATTTAATTTGAAATCTTAATTGAATAGATTTAAGTTAAAATAACCTACCGTTGTTTTTATTAATTGTTTTGTAAATTTGTTACTCATATATTGCCATTTTGTTATTGTTGTACTTTATGTTAATTTTAATTAACTTTACTGAAAAATGCTTAAATTCACTTAACTATCGAATAACCTAATCATCAAGCTAAAACTATATAAAGTGTTTATCTATTGCTACTTGTTTGTTTGTTTGCTGGTGATCATCGTGTAAGCGAGAAACATTTGTAAAGCAATAAATTTAACAAAGTTTTTGTTTTAACTTTATGTTTCAAAAAGCCTTACAGACCGATCTATTAAAACTTTTGAATTAAGCGCTTTCAATTTTGAAGTATGCACATTTATAAATACTTATATAAAATTACTAACAAATTGCTTAGAAATATTTACGTCAACAGTACTTAAAAGTAGTTTGTCACATACCTAGTAATATAAAAATTTTCAGTATATTCTTCAAAATGAAATCAAATTTAAGCGAAAAATTTTTAAAATATTTCGTTTCAAATAGATATTCAATACTCTAAGTAACTAGAAGCATAGTTTTCAACATACTTACAAATTTAAACTTTTTTGTTTCACATTGGTAGCAACAGTTTGGCTGTCTGTTTTCAGAAAAGCTTTTTTTTTGCAATTAATTAAAACGCACTTGACTGAACCGCACAACTAACAACAACAATCAACACGACAATTGGTATACTATCAAAAACCACCCACGTTCAAAATTTACCGAACTTTTTTTTTTATTTAGTAATTTATTATATATATATATATATATATATATATATATATATATATAAAAATTTGTTCACTACCACTGTTACCCCTAACCCTTAACCTCGTTCGGTAAGCGGTTCTCGAACTTGACTGGGTAGATTTTGATCGGGTTGATTTTGAAGGTGTCCCCGACATTCTGCATCCTAGTTTCATTATTTTCATTTTCTGACGAACGTAGTAACAATAAACCGCTGTGTCACTCTAATCATCCAAGGTTAAGCACATTTACAAAGAAACATCCATTTTTGGGTACAATCATAAAAACGCCTCAGTTTGCAGAAAATAGCCAATATACAGCTTCTACTTATTTAATTTAACGATCATAAACTAGCATTTTCTACAGAAACTGACATTGTCAAAGAGGTCGAGTGAAAGTGCTAGATTAGCTTGAAGATATTTATATATTAAAAAACTTTCTCGCCAACCTTCCTGACGAGTTCAAGTAAAATCGAAATCAGGTTGCAGAAACTCGATTTATGGTCGTGCGATGCAGTCTCGTGCCTATCAATCTGTATTAATATTAAAAGTTTTGATTTTTCATACGTTTAAACGCTTTTGAAACTCAAAACTTATCTTTTTGATTTTACCTAAGTTTATTTTTTAACGATTTAGTGATATTTTTAACACTGTATTTCTTATTTTTTTTAAATAGATACCTATATAACTGATTTAAAAAAACCTAAAAAATCATACAAAAAACCGATACTCTGAGTATTTTTTTTAGTAATAGATATTTTAAAATAATAAATATGTATTTTAAAGAAAGAAAAGAGACTATTATTACAAAAGTTTGTTTATCAAGAAACATTATAAACAAAAGCTATAGCATTTTTTCGATTTCTGTAAGGCTTTACAACTTTTGCATAACTATTTTACTAAGAACTTTACAAAAAAAAAACTGTTTTCACTATTAGAAAATGGGTTGGCAAACAACGGTTCTCGGGTAAAGTCAGGTATAAGCAGAGATACCCGTCCTGCGATTATGTTTTTTAGCTAAATTAGTAAGTGAGAAATAATAAAAAAGATCTAAATTAAAATGTTTGCTACATAAACTTCAAGTATATGTTGTTGTAATTTAATTACAAGTAAACTAAAAAGATAAAACACAAATTGTTTATTACAATCAAGAAGCTGATTTTCTTTGACACCGACAAAAAACACAGCCCCTAAAGACGCTGGTCATTAAATTTGGTTAAATGCTTATAAAAAACATCAATGCCTAACAAAACTAATTTCCAATTTTTAACTTCAGATAATTATAGACAGTTTTACTGAGGTACTTGTTGATTGTAAGAATTTATCACAGCTACTATTTTGCATACTAAATTTCAAAGAAGCAGTAAATAACAAGTACTTTTTGTGACAAATTTCATACGAATTTCATTTTTTGTGAATCAATCTTAAGTTTAAAGTTTTAGATAATAGGATGTTAAACGTAGCAACGTGATAGTTATCCCATCATTTGTTCATTTTAATTGCAGAGCACCTACTTGACAACTAAGAACAAAGTACTTTCTATAAAGACAAGAATGTTGTAATTTGCAGATGTACGGTTTTTTTTATTCATAACTTAAATGGTAAATTAATAATACAGCAGTTTATTAAGAACATCTATACCCCTATCCTTAACCAACCTTACCCAAGTATATAAAAAATTGTTATTTGTTCTTGCAAAATGTTAAAACTTTTTTAGCATAAAACATAAAGCTCGCTGTATATATAAGAACCCTACATGGCAAGTCTTTTTCAAAAGTTTAACAAAAAGTTGTTGGTATAATTATTCATCAAAGGTAAAGCCCGATAAGCAAAAGTTTATAGCCAGAGAGATACATTTTATTTTGATACAAACTTTTTTTAAACAATATTTTTATTTTGCTGTAAGAACTTACTATTGGGGTCTATAAAGTTAAAAGGTATCCGTGGTGTGCGACTCGATAACCGAAAAGTTTTTTCGTGCACCAGGTCGTGGGACCGAATATTTTGAGCGTTTTTTTTTGTTGTTCAATAAACATTACATTACTATATTTACTAATTACTCATTACTAAAGATTTTAGTGCTTTTTTTTATCACGTGCTTGGATTGTAATAATATATATATAGTAATAACCACTATTATTACTATTTTTGATAATTGTGGACCGCGGGAGAATTTTTTCAATATTTTGGAGCTTGTGAGCAATATCTAAAAAGAAAATTAGTCTCTGACTAATAAAAGGCTGCCGACACCTGGTATAAAGACTGAACTTATTATTTATTTATTTTTGATGATTATGACGTATAAAGCTTACTTTTTATCTTTGCATTATATTATTTTAATTAGTAAATATCAACTGTTCGTGGAAGTAAACTATTATTTTAATGATAAACTTATTATAAGCTTAAATATACCACGTTTTAACAATTTACCAAATATTTTAGTCAAGTTTAACTTTAACCGGAAAATTAACAAAACGTTATTTAGATCAATGTTTGTAATTACCTAATCGTGGACTTAAAATTGTTATTTACTGAAGTTAATAAGCTAAAATTAGCTTTTATTGTTTTAAACCACTGTACAATTAAAAACAAATAATCATTATTACTCTATAAACAGCCTCATAATTAATAGCAGGTTTAAAAATAAACACAAGTTCTTTTTTTCCTTTAAAATAAAAAAGTATAAATACTGATGCATGATGTAAAGTATAATATAAATTTCAGTACTAGCTTATAAGAGTATAAGACTAAAGTTAAAAAGTTTTTAAAACTTTATACATTTAAAATGTTGTAAAACAATGTTTGAAAAGCGATCAGAAATCAAATCACTAATACTAATTAAAGTTTTAAGTTGATTTTTATTTTATTCTTTTTAGCAATAAGAAATGAGTTTTGATTTTTGTAAGCTGTTGACTTTTTTATAATATAACTTGTAATTAAAGACTTGGTTATGTTTATGTTAAACGTGCAGTTTAAACAACTTTTGTTTTTCTATTAGTTTTTGCTGTTTGCGTAAACTTTTTATTGAATTTTTGTTTGTAATCAATCAAAACATATCAACATTCATCAAATGTTAAGATTTTGACCTTGATCTAACAAGTTAAAATTATTATTTAACTTTAACTTTAGATTTTTTTAGAATTGTAAACACTAATATGAAAGTTCAAGCAGTTTTAGTCCTTCTAGTAATTCTTGCTACTACCGCGTTTGCACATTCACAATTCGGTCAACCTGACGCAAAATTAAGATTCGGATGGGGTTGGGGTAGAAATACACAAATGAGGGACAGAATCAGTCTGCAAAAAAGAATCAGAAGTAAATTTTGTTATAATATTATGTGAGAATAAGTGGAAAAACTTTAACTTTAAATTAAGTGAGAATAAGAACTTAAATTTAGAGTTTTGAATTTGATTTTTTTAAACAATTTCGGCCTTAATAAATGAACATATTAATTTCTCTTTGAAATATTTGTGAAAATTTATACAGTTATGTTTGTTTAGTGACCAAGATTCTATCTAATTTCAAAAATTAGCTAATTGAAAAAGTTAAAGTTTCTTCTACAACACATACTTTTAGCTTTTTTGACTTGCTCTACAATTTAAGAAATTTATCAATTAATTCAGGTTGGAAAATAAGGTTACTTAGTTTTATTGTAACTATTTATACGCTCACAGGTCTTGCTTGTTCCCTATCTAACCACGACGCCTGCCCACAAGGTGGAAACAATAGAAAAAGTTGTGAAGCAGTCGGTTGCTGTTGGCATGTACATAGTCCGGTTAGTTGTTTGTTTTAGTATTAGCTTTTGATTGTTTTGGTACTATTAAAATTTGTTTGAGTTGATTGAAAGTCCTACAGATAAAATTATGATGTTTTTAATGTTGTTGTATGAAATTAGTAACACCGTTTTATAAAAGGGTTAGCTTTCATTCAAAATTTTTTTGGTAGTATTACTTTCTAAAAATTAAACTATATTAACTTTTAGCTTTTTTAACAATACTAAATATAACTAAATATAATAAAGATTTGTCTCTAAACTTTCAAACCATCCACAGTTCAGATACGGCATCTTCAAGGCCGGCGCCTGGTGCTACCAAAACGGTGACGCTAATGACGTCACAAAGAAGTTGATGACGCAATACAAATTCACATTGGAAGGTTCGAGCGAACAACAGAAGTTCAGCACTTTGAAACAATATGTAGATTGCACGCTGTCTAAACCTAACGGTGTTTACATACAGGGTGTTAAAGATTGCCAGGTTCAACATCAAACTAATAACCAAGGTTTATACATTTATTGTGTATATTTTACTTTGATCAAACGTAATATTTTCTTATAAAGTTTGTTTTAACAACAAGTTTCTTGTTAGTATTATTAAATAAGTTTTTAATATTGCTGGTATAAGAAAATAACGTAAACTTGAAATTTAAATTATTTAGCTATTCTACAACTTTTAGATTATTTTTACAAACAAACTGTTCTTAAAGTCAATTTAAATACTAAATCCTAACCTTATCCCTGACCTAAAGTGTTAGTATAATAATAGTATTAATTTAGTACTGATATTTGTTTTACTTTAAATATTCAGAAATATTCATTCAACTATACTTTGTTATTAGTACATACAACAGTTATTTATCTAAGTTCTTTATTTACTTTCAATAATAAACAAAAATTTTAAACACAGACACCATCAACGCGTTGGCTCTCCTGTGGAACTTAAGTTTGTTTTTTTATTTACATTTTCTTTTTTTTAACTTAAGTATACAAAAATAATAAAATCTTATAATTTTAAGGAGGACAAAACACAGCTACAACACCAGCTCAAAGTAAGTGATTTTTTAAATACTTCTATTTTTCGAATAGTGAAGTATAGTATTTTAATACATGTTATTATACATGCTGTTTGCTAAATATACAACCAGTTTTATAGTCTTGCGATTCTTTAACTTCAAAAAGTGTTCATATTCGTAGCTTAAAATGTTGAATTTAAATAAATTTCACTCAATTAAAAATAAATATCAATTACGCTATAAAATTCAATATAGAGTAATAAATAAAAGTTTACACTCTTTACTAAATACATACAGTTGTTTATCAACCACAAAGCCAATCAGTTGTTAATGAACCAAAAATTGAGCCGATTTCTTTTAAACCACAAAATCAAGTTGTTTTGGAACCACATAGTCAATCAGTTATTTTCGAACAACCAAGCAAGCCAGTAGTATGTCAGGAATCATTAATATTCACAGCATGGAGCAAGTGTAGCGCCACTTGTGGTAGCGGAACCAAAACCAGAACAGTTGTTAGTTTGTTTAATATATGAAAGTTGTTTTTACAAACCGTAATAAGAAAGTTTCATCAAATTCATAAAATAACAAAAGTAAAAGATTAAGATTACTATTGTAATTACTATTGTTTATTTACATTAGTTTTGTGTTTCCCATATCAACATAAAATCAAGACATAATACAAACACAGTATTCACAATGTGGCAACCCTGACAAAATAGAAACGAAACCTTGCAAAATGCCCGTTTGTTGCGGGGAACTTACTTGGGGCGAATGGTCTGGATGCACTTATAGCAATGGAAAAGTGAGTATTTTTTTATTTAAACACTAGTTTTAAAGTATCTAAATTAAAATCAATTACCTTGTTGTACGTACTCTAATGGAAAGGTAAGTGTTAACAAAAAGAAAATACAATTACATTTGTGTTTGACATGCCAATTTGAGTATAAAACTTATTTGAAATACAACGTATAAACTTTTATGCGGTGAATGCTAAAACTAACTACAAAAATAACACTTTTAAGTTGTGTTCAAACTTAATATTTTAATCAACCAACTTTTAACAGGCAATTAGAAAAAGAGTGAGGTCAAACAGATGTGAAACTGAACAGCTAATTGAACCTTGCGAACTGATTACATTCCGTTAGTTTTAAACTACACAAAATTACTTAAAAGAAAATGATCATTTATCTTAAACTAAACAACTAGAACTGCTTAGTTTTTAGAGCTTATGTTCTATTAAAATTTTTGTGTTTTTTTTTAAGTTTTTTAACATTATTTTACTTATAAACTAAACATATAAGAACGCTTTAAACTAAATACTTACTCCACTTTTAAAAACAGCCAATTATCAACAAACTCACAACCAGCCACAGACCACTGTTAGCAACAATTATCATAACAAACAAAAACACCAAGAATACTTGAGACAACAAGAAATTAAACAGCAACAAGCTTTGATGCATCAGCAACATCAAAAAAAACATATTAACAACAATGGTAAATTCCCTAAAATTTAATTGATTTATTATATCTCAGTTTAAGGCAAACTGCATTGTTCTGTGACTGTTTGAAACAATCAATGCTTTGATATTAAAAACTGAAAATTAAGACTTATAAATACGAAATTAGTAGCGATTTAGTAGTGTATATAAAACGTTACAGCTACAAAATACTTCTTAAAAGATGTTGTGTTTAATCTAAAGTGTTAAAAAAAACTTAATAGGTTTGTTTAGTGCACTACGCTTGAGTTATTTTTATGTATGCATAGGGCGATATACAACTTATATATTTACTTATTTGCTTGTCGTGGTATTTAGCTTAATCAATTTTTAAACACCAGGTGTCGCTCAAACAGTCAGCCATCAATCTCATATACTACACAACCAATTACAATTGAGTGTTCACCAACCAGCCAATCACGTGCAACTAACGAAAGAACAGCAACACCAAGTATATTTGAAGCAGCAAGAAATTAAATTGCAACAATTGCTACTTAAACAACAGCAACATAAACATCAGAATAACTAAAATAACACTATTTCTTTGACTTACATGTAATCATATATAAAATAACAACTTTTTCACAAAAAATATTTATTAACTCTATATATTATAATTAAAATTTTATATTGACTGCTTATATGATAATACAAAAGACTATTTATTCATTGAAGCTTTACAAACATTTTAAGAGTTTGTTTCAAGTCAAATATTTTATGCATTTTATTAAAACATCTATATTTTTATTACTCATAGTGTACTTTGTTTATTTATTTCTATTTATATATTTTATTTATTTTGTGAAGTGTAATCATACTTTTGGTTCTATCGTATTTAAAATTGTAAATAAACTTCGTAAGTTTGTCTAAGTTACAATCTGCAAGATACTAATTAATCAATTGTTTAAAGAAATCTTTTACCTACCCTTATACACTATTTAGTATTAGTAATGAGAGTATAAGGTTTGTAAATGCATTCAAAACTAGTAAATACTTTAAAATAAAAAAACATTTTTCAGGTTACAAGTTTAGTTTAAAAAATAATTTTAACATTTTTTTTAAACTTGAAGAAGATATTGTT
Source organism: Thalia democratica (assembly GCF_965202585.1). Taxonomy (NCBI): domain Eukaryota; kingdom Metazoa; phylum Chordata; class Thaliacea; order Salpida; family Salpidae; genus Thalia; species Thalia democratica. The sequence continues at coordinate 13,568 of NW_028139429.1, forward strand.
CAAAGGATTTTAAAATGTTGGTTAAAGAGACAAAAATTATAAAAAAGAAATCAGTTTTGAAAATGTTATATATTTTTTAACGACCAATAATCACATCAAAAACTAAAAGTCTACTAGTTAAAATCAAAAATATTTAATTTACACTTCTTCTTAATTACGCTTTTTTGTAATGTGATCAAATTGCGTACTGAAGCCATAATAACTTTATTTAGTTGTGTTCATTAAATTTAAAGCAGTTTTGCTTCAAGTAAATTTTATAAACATCATTAATCTTTGCTTTACCTACAAACTTATTTTTGTTATTGATAATGCAAAATAAGTAAAAACCAAACAAAAATATAATTTCAAACTACTAATCTTCCTTTTTTTTCAACTTGTAACATATTAAAAACAAAAGTAATATACACAAACTTTTCAAAGTTTTCTACTTATTCATTAATTATTAAAAAGCTAATTTGAAAGATTAAATTAGTCATGATCAGTTGTTTCTTATTTTTAAAGGTTTGTATTATGGTAACTTGTGCTAAGCTCTTTTATAAGTACGAGTAAAAATAATGTGTGTTAAGAGTGGAAATATTAAAAATAATTCTCAGTTTAAACATCTTATAGCACGCTTTTAGCCCATAACTTCCTTAAGTGTTGTTTTCTATCAGAACAACTCAAGCTTATAAAAAAATACTAACACTTCAGCTTTAATCCAAATGTACAAAACTTTAAACAATTTTAAACATAGAAAAGATGTTTAATTTTCTAAAACTTTATAAAAAGTAGCCTATGTAAAGACTAAAAAAGTGTAAGGTAAAAAACAGTCACTACAGTTACTGTGGTTATTTGTTTCAATATTAAGTTTGTTTTTGTTTCTGTTGATCAAATATTTTTTCAACGTTAGTTTATTTTAAAACAACACTTTAGTTATTTTGTATCATATTTTCAAACTTTTAAGCACTTTCATGAAGTTGCAACATTTAAAATTATTAACTACAATTAAACATGAGCATTTTGCATTTATAAAATTTGTGATAAAACTGTTTTAATTTATATAAAAAAAATACTATTAGAAGTTGTATTGACTGTTTAAGTTACTACATATCACATTAGTATAAAGTTAAAAATTAAAACAAAAACTTTATGCGCGAAAATTGACTATGCAGGTAAAAATTACTAATAATTGCTTCAAATCGAATTAAACGGGTTACAATGGTTTTAATTGAAATTTATGTGGTTCGTGATTTCTAAGATGAAAAAATAAACTGATATAAAATTATTTGATACACAAAATTTGAGTCCAATCTTAACCGATTAGAACAACTTGCATATAAACTTGTTGGGTAGCAAATAATTTAGATTCAACTTGAACATTGATAAGAAACGAATGAAGCTTTTTAAAAATGATTTTAATAAAATATAATATTCATATTTAATATTGTTAATTAAATATTTATAAAACTCAAATCAATTTTTAGCTTAAAAACATTTCTTCATTAAAACTTACACATTAGTATTAACAAAGACACAATCTGGTTTGACTTTTAAGTATTTTTCATCAATAAATACTACAGAACTTTATAAAATTTAAAATTGTAGTGATTTGTTTTAAAACGATTGATAACCTAAATGTGCTTTACTACTTAAGTTTTTTAATATGAGACTTTCAGATACACCCATTTTTTCAGTATAGGCTCATTTGTATAACAAATCAGTTGATAAATTATCTAAACTTAGTCTTCGTAAATAAAGTATTTTGAACTATTTTATAAAGCACTTAAACAGTAAAAGGTTCATATGGTTCTCTCCTTTATAAAACCAGAAATCTAAAAAAAAAATGTTTTACTATTTGTTTAAGTACTACAAAATATTACTGTAATTATAATAATTCAAGTTAAAGCAAATTTGTTTTTAAAGTCAAATTTGTATGAAAAAACTCTAACATCTTACATTTTTTACTTCCTTAAAGATAGGCTTAGAAAGTTGTAAACAAAGGAAAAAACTTGTTTTATTTAACTTACCCATGGGATAAAGCTAATAGAGTTTTTTATTTTTTATTTTTTGTTTTTATACGGCTAAAATTTTGAGAAGCATAAAACGTTTTAGCTTACCACTTACAAATTAAAAAAAACATAAATATAATAAGCTTTCTTATCTGAATTTTTAAAGTGTACTTTTACAGCTATAAATGTATATTGTGCTATCTTAAAATTTTTAGATTTAAAAAGCTCAGGTCTCTTGAAAACTTGCAAAAGAATCCTGAAAAAACTGTGAATAATACGCAGTAAACTTGTATTTTTTTTCATTTTATATAATAAGTTTAAATCTAAATAGTCAGACATCAAGTTTCAGCAGTGTGTATTTATTTCACGATTTTATAATTTACATTGTTAAACATTGATAGTATTGCATGATAACAGTTTAATTTTTAAAAGCTCATAAACAAAATGCAAATAAATTAAGATAAATAAATTGTTTATTTACACATATATGGCAGTATGAAAGCTAGTATGTTATTGTTTACACAAAAAATAATGAAATATAGGCTTTGAAAATTAAAATACTTCATAAATCGCAACATTTAAACAGTTACATGTAAATCATAAGACAATTTTTTTTTTCTTTTTAATACAATTGTGTATATACGAGTTTCGAAGGTAACTTAAGTGGTATAACAAACCGCTTAAAAGCTTTATTTTAGACAATAATTATATATATATATATGCAGAGTCATTTGTAAGTTGTATGTTTACGTTTAAAGACAGATTGGTTTAATACAAATTTGAATCAAGTAGTATACGTATAGTAACTATTTAAACACTGCGAAATTTAACCACTATTTAATGGTGGTAACGTAAGTTGTTGTTGTTGTTATTGTAAGCTATCTGCTGTTGTTGCTGAGCTTGATGGTGTAATTGTAATTGTTGTTGCAAGTAATTTTGTTGTTGTTGTTGAATAGCTTGTTGAGATTGATTCAGTAAGTACTTCTGTTGTTGTTGGTTTTGTTGAGGTTGACTCATATGGTTGTATTGTTGTTGTTGCTGAAGAAGTTGTTGAGTCTGTTGTTGTCTTAGTTGTTGTTGTCTCAGTTGCTGTTGTTGTTTATGAAGTGCCTGGTTATTAAGATGTTGTTGCAGTTTGCTTGCTTGCTGTTTCAAGTAGATTTGATGCTGTTGATCTTTCAATTGTTGCTGGTTGCTTATTTGGTAGGAAGGTGTTGGTTGGTGAGAAATTGTTGGTTGGTGAGAAACTACTGGCTTGTAGACAACAACTGGCTTATGGACAACAACTGGTTTATGGACAACTACTGGTCCTATAAATAAAAGATAAAAGAAATTCAAGTTAGATAGCTTTTTACTTTTTTTTAAGAGCTAATCATCTTTAAAAAAGTTTTTCATAAAAATATATTCCTCTTTTTTTGCTTTACACTATATAAAAAATATATGATGACTACTCGATAATACTAGTACATAAAAGTTGTCAAACTTACTCGGCATAACTTCACAAGGTTTTATTTGTTGCTCAGCGGCGATATGAGAACATTTATCTGATCTAAATCTTTTCTTAATTCCCTGAAAATTAAATTAAAGTCATATATGGTATAATATAAGACGCTTCCAAATTGTAAAATATGAATAATCAGATGCATAACATTTTTAAAGTTGCTTTAGAAACTGTTGTTTTTATATCGTCCTGGCTAAAACATCAGTCGAATACATAAATCTTAAAAGTTTTTGTTCACAGTATACATATACACACTTAATCATAGTCAAAATATTTTTTAGAGAAAAAATCAATTATCTTCTTAATTAATTTTACCACAAGACCAACTAAAGACGAAGATCATGAACTCCGGTTTAATTCAAAGTAACATTATTATTCAGTTATTTATTATCAACAAACTAATTTTACCACAAAAAACTTATTCGAAAATGATTCGAAAATACTTTTAATCTTTTATATAAAAACAAACTAACTTTGCAACAAAACCAACTAAATACGAAGACCTTGAACTCAAGTTTAATTTAAAGTAACATTATTATTCAGTTATTTAATTAAAACAAACTAACTTTACAACAAATAACTTATTCGAAAATGATTTGAAAATATTCTAATAATTTATTACAAACAAACTAACTTTACAGCAAATAACTTATTTGAAAATATTTTGAAAATATATTAAATTAAATTATTACAAACAAACTAACCTTTCCACAAGTAACAGAACATGTTGACCACGAACTCCAGTTTAATTTTCCGCAACAACTTGGCATCAAACATGATTTTCTTTCTACTTTACTTGCACCTCCACATACAGCTTTCTGTGAGGAAAAATTTATTACTGGTAAGAGAAAAAAAAATATATATATACTGTATTATATAAGAATGTAATTAAACTGTCATTAAAAAAATATCAATTACTATTCTACTTTACTATTACCTCCACATACAGCTTTATGTAAGGAAACATAAGAATTTAATTTATTACAAAATGTTACATGTTACATAAAATGATACATATCATAGACATACTAACCGCAAATCTAGTCTGGGATCCTTGTCCACAACTAACACTACACCTACTCCAAGAACTGAATGGTAAATACCCTTGAGCTAGTCCTCTGCAAGATTTCGTTTCTATTTTGTTCGGTTCACCGCATAGAGAATGCTGTTAGTTTATGTTTGTTTTAAGATGGTTTTAAAATAATTTTCAATTTACAGGAACAGTTATTAATCAGTTTATTCAAAATAGTGTTTAAGTTTGTCGGTAAACTAAACTACCAAAATAAGTTGTTACATTTTTTTTTTTAAGTTTGAAACAAAAAAAAAACCAACAGCGATTCTAGTTTGAATTCCATTGCCGCAACTAGCACTACACTGACTCCAAGATCCGAATGATGAATATTGATTAGTTGGCATGTAACAAGGTTTCCTTTCAACTTTGTTCGCATATCCGCATTGAGATCGCTGAATATAAATACTTGGTTATGTATAGCGTATAAATGTTTTACTTGAAAAAATTGTTGTTACTTAGAAGTATTATTTTTCACTTTTTAAAATATTTTGTTTAGTCCTTTGATACTTATTTTGAATTACATTTTAGTAGATATATCAAAGAAAACTCAACTAACAGCCGTTCTAGTCTGAGATCCCTGACCACAGCTAACACTGCACCTACTCCAAGAACTTAAAGGTAAATATCCTTGAGCTAATCCTCTGCAAGATTTTGTTTCTATTTTGTTTGGTCCACCGCATTGGGAATGCTAAATAAAAAAAAAGTTTACATATAATATTTAAAAAAAAAATTTTTAGAATTTGATGTATATAGACTTAAAAAAAGCTATGCTAGGCGTAAAAATTACTATTTTAAATTGAAAGTTTTCTTAAAGCTTTTTTAAGTAAATCTAGGTATAAATTTTTCGTAATAAATTATACAAAAAAAAAACAATAAAAAAGTCAGCGGTACAGTTAAACATTTCATGCTTAAGAGTATGAACAACGTTATCTAACTGTAATAACAAATAATAAGTATAATTAATTTCAGATTTAAACTTAATCTTTAAACGGTCTTTTATCAATGAAAAAAAATATATTTGTTATTTTCATTTTTATTCAGTATATAAAATGTTAAAAATCAAAAAATAACAGCAATTCTTGTTTAAAATTAATCTTTAAAGATTATAAAACAAATATAAACTAACAGCGATTCTAGTTTGTATTCCATTACCACAGCTAGCACTACACTGACTCCAAGATCCAAATGATGAATATTGATGAGTGAAGTATCCTTGACATTGTTTTGTTTCTACTTTGTTCTTACCTCCGCAATTACAACGCTGTTTAATGAGTTTAATACTTTGTAAGTAGTTATTTTATGTTCGGTGAAACTTTTTCGTCCAATCATTTTTATTGTCTAATTACATTTTACAACCGCTAAACAAACTTACAGCAACTCTCGTTTGAATTCCCTGCCCACAGCTAGCACTACATTGACTCCAAGACCCGAATGATGAATATTCTGGTGTTGAACCGTGGCACGAAATTGACTGGCTTTGTGGTCCAATACAAGCTGTTTTGTTTTTAAGTTAAAAGTAAAGAATTTATGATTTTCCATAATTGTTTATTTTTAATTCCAATACTAGTTTTTTGCAATGAAAACTTTTTTATAAGCATGAAAATACTTTGTGTGATAAATATTAACGCTATGTTTACAAAATTTATCAAAAACTTATTACTTAGTCGGTAAAATTTTGCTTTAACGTCAATTTATAAAAATCTTGTTACCAAAGACGTCATAATTGTGTGGCTGCTTTTACCAAGTCAGCTCATTATGTTTAATCGTATCCCAGTATAACTTTAGATGAAACTTTTATGCTTGACAAAAACTTTTTACAGAGAAATTACTAATAAAAACAATAAGTAAGTTATAAACTTAAATCCCTGCCCAGTTGGCCATTTTGGCA
>NW_028139429.1:20116-77942 GCF_965202585.1 Thalia democratica
TAAACTAATAATGATATACAGATTAAACTAATTAGTGAAAAAAACGCGTTATAACTTGTAAAGTGTTTTTAAATGACAAAAAAGTTTTAGAGTTTATGTAACTTTAAACAAAAAAAAACAGTCATTTTCGGTAATTGGTTTGTGTTTAACTTAAATAGTTATAAGCGTTAAAAAACTTAAAAATTAAGTCGAATAACTGATTTACAATATGTCTATTGTAAATAGCATGGAACTTAAATATATTTAAAAAGTTTTTTAAAATCAATTCAATAGAAAAAATAAGTTATTTTCAACTTTACTTAAACTTATAACAAGTCATTTAAGGAAGCTTGACAGAATAACTTTTTTAGTTGACTAACAACTGTTGATAAATCTTATGAAAATTTCAAGTAAAACGCTTTTTTTTTATTCTAATTATATGCAGACTTTTTGTAATTTTATAATAGACTAACCTGTTCATCAAATTTGTAAAACATTTTATTTATATTTCATACAAACCCTCAAATCTTGTATAGTTTATTAATAATACTGCAAACTTTTTTATGAAGTTAAAAAGATTTATTTTAATAAACTGTTACTCTTGAATTGTAATCGTCAATTATAGTTTTTCGTTTATTTTTAAAATGATTAGCTAAATTTTATAATGTGTTAATGTACGAAAAAAAATTTAACTTCAATCTAAAATACTTATTTCGGTTTTAATCAAAAACAAAAAAATTATATTTCTATTTTTCTCAAGTACAAGTAAATGCTTAAAGTTAAAACAAATTTTAGTTCAAGAATAGCTTAATAAATGTTTTTCCTGATATATATAAAAAACTACAGATTTAAAGTTAGCTTTATTCTAAATAAACTTTACACAATTGTTAAATTAAGGTAAATGATCTTTAATTAAGGTAAAAGCTGATGAAAATCAGTGATTTTTGTGAGGTTATATAGCTTAATTAAAATAAAATTATTTCATTAAAGTTTATAAATCTAAATAAATCAAACTATGCAATACTTGATAATTGTCATTAAATTAAGTTTAAAGAAAACAATGAAAAGGGGTAAAGCAAGGATGCATTTTTGTTCCGACTCCTTTAGGAGTCTTCTTTTCAAAGTTGTTAAAGCAAGGTTCAACAGCTACAAAAATTAAGCTCCATTTGAGAACAGATGGTCACTTTTTTAACTTTAAACGACTCAATAAAATCAGTTTCATCGCCATTCTCGATTTCGGCCTTACAATAACTTTTAAAAATCATTATGTCCCACGTCAAGGAACAAATATTCTTACCCCTACCATCATGTCAAGCGTCAATGGCAAGGATGTCCAAAATTTAAAAAACTTTGCATGCTTTGGCTCAAATACTGTGTAAGTTGTTAAATAGTTGTGTTGGTAAGGCCTCAGGCACTTTCGCTCGTTTGACTGCAAGGTTTTTGGATAACCAAAAGTTAATCATTCACACATTTAATGTCCTAAAAGATTATCTTTCCTGTGTATGCATTACTCTGATATACGGTAAAGAAACATGGACGTTGTCTAGCGTGCAGGAGAAGAAAATCACTGTTTTCCACCTATGATGCTTTCGTCGCATCCTAAGAACTGCATGGCAACAACAGATCACAAGCGAGGAAGTGTTGAGACGAAATAGTTTTACCACCATGCACTCTACTCTCAGTCAGCGCAATCTTCGGTCATGTTCTGAGAACGGGTGCTCAGTGAATCCCGAAGTCTCTGTTTTATAGCGAGTTGGTCGTTGGCAAGCGTGACATAAAGATTGAATATAAGATCTGTAAAGTGGGAGTTGCTTGCAAATGGTGGGGACAAATTGCGATCTACAAAAGAATGAAAGAAAGAAAAAAAATACTTTAAGAAACCGAAGCAGACAAAGGAATGAGAAGCAAAATTTATTTTATTTATTTAGTTTTATGTGTTTAATTTTTTTTATTGCTTGCTTTATTTATCGCTTCAAAACGTTTATAATTAGTTATTACTTGTTGTTTTTTTTTCTTCTTATTTAACAAGTTTTAGTTGCTTTGTTAATAACTTTGATAGTCCTAATAACAGTCATAATAAGGAAGGAACCAGTAACTTTGTCTCGGATGCTGTTGTAGTTGGTCGTATGGTTAAATTTATTATCTATTATTGATGCGAAACACATCTCAACTTTTTTGGTGATAGATTAATAAATACTGGTAAAAATAAAAACAAAACATTAAGTCTAAATTCAAGTTTAGAATGAAAGATTTTTACAACAACGCTAAAATTATCAAATGTAATACTTTAGAATTTAGAATTAGTCTTTCTACTGTTTCTGTATTAAATTTTTGCTTTTGTTCTATAATAAAAGACCCACTACCAGCTGAAATCGGCTATGCGTATTGTTCATAGAAGAAGAAAATCAACAAGTAAAAATCTTATTTTTGTGTTTAAGAAGAAAAGAAATTTATCAGTTTCAAACTAAACAGTTTGATTCGGACATCGTAACAAGTGTAGTTAGATTAAATGTAATCAAAATAAAACTGTCCTAGTTAGTTCTATTGAACGTTTTATAACTGCATTTTTAACTAAATTAATCTCATTTAGTTAAAAATAGTTTTGAAAATGCAAACAATACATGAGTTTTTTAGGAAAAATTATAAAACTTAAAACTGTGTAAATTTTCAATATCAGATTATTTCATAAAAATATAACCTAGTACTAAATCATGTTATTGTAAGTTTCTGACAAGTTCGCTCTTCGGCTGAGTAATCTTTCTTAATGTTTAAAGTTCGTACTTAAGCAGAAGATAACTGTAATTTATTGCACAATCCTATTTAGAACCGAGTTTGGTCAAAGTTACTTTTTTCAAAGATTTTTTGTTTGTGCTTTAACTACAAACGTGTTTTCATTAAGTCCAATATCAAATATTTTAGATTTGTTAAAAGTGATTAGTGAAAAGAAAAACATAAAAAGTAATTCGTAAATATTTTATTTACTTGTAATTGTAAATTCTTAGAAACAACAACAGTATAAGAAACCAATATTTTTAAACTTTATATTTTTATAAAAAGTTGAAATGTTTAACTACCATATGTAGACGTTCAAAAATAGATCAACAATTTTGTTTAAAAAAATTAAGTAATATGACAATTAATAGATTTAATCACTAATAAAAACTAATAAAACATGATTAAAGCGGTTATTTTTCATTCGTGCCCAGTTTAAAACTTTTATAAGATACATTTAACCGTTAATTCTCCATAATTGTTTTATTTTTTCATTCAAAGTATTCAAACTTTTATTCAAGCTTCTAATTTTAATACGACTGATCAGCTTTAATCAAAATAAACAAATCAATTTTTAAGCGTAAAAAATATCTTTAGTTGTTTTAAGGTTTATAAAAAGGAGCTTTTGTAAAGAATAACAAAAGGTTAAAGTTAAAAAATATTCACTAAAGTTGCTGCGATTATTGGTTTAAACTTTAAGATTGGATAGTTATTGTTGATTCATTGTTTCTATAACCTAAAGTTTTATTTTAAATAACATTTGCTTTATTTTGTGTCATATTTTCGAAGTTTGTAAAAATGTTCATGTTAATAAAATTATAAAAACTAATCAAACCTGAGCATTTTACAGATACTAATTTTTAAATAACTTTTGTAAAACAGTACATAAAGATTTATTGATTTAAAATACTACATATCAAAGTATAAACTTAAAAGTTACAACAACATTTTTGGTAAAAATGAGTTAAGAAAACTTCAATTAAATTAAACGGATTGTAACCGGTTTTAATTGGAGTCTATCTGATTTTAAACTTTTAAGATCAAAAAATAAAGTATTTTAAATCACTCAAAACAAATTGAGTCAAGGTTCGTTTAATGAAAAAGACTTGCATATAAGTTTATTAGGGAGTACATAACTTTTATTAAGCTTGAAATCAATAGGAAACATATTTAGTCTTTAAAAATGTTTTAAAACAGATTTAATGAAATTATAAATATATAAAATTATTTAAGTCAATGTAAGTTTATCAATTTTTATATTCTTCATTAAAAAGTTACACATTAAGACTTACAAAGATACAGTTTTATGTAACTTGTAAGTACTTGTTATCAATAAAATTAAACTTAAAAAAAATATAGCTATGATATGTTTTCTATTAATAATTTATATAACTAAAAATCCTTTACTATCTTGAGTTTTATTGCATGAAAAGTTCACGATACTTTAAAATTTTGAATATTTTTTTGCTCATTTTAATATTTAAATAATTACAAAATTTTCTAAACTTACTTATTTTTAAGTAAATATTTATTTTTTAAAGCAGTTAAACAACAAAAGGTTTACATAGTTTTCTTCTTTATAAAACCAGACAACTTTGAAAACAGTTTTTGTATAGTAGATGTTTAATTATTACAAAGTGTTACAGTAAAACATAAGATCTCAAGTAAATGTATTCGATGCCTCATAAGATCTAAAGTAAATGTATTCGATGCCTCACAGTAACACTTAACTACAATCTGAAAGTGTAGTACAAGCTAATATATACTTTGAAAGTTGAACTTGGATGGTAATATTCTAACACTCTTTTTAAATTAATAGAATTTTTTTTTCGTTCTTATACGCCTAAAACTTTGAACTAAATTAAAGTTTTACTTTACAACTAATAGTTTTTTAAAAACATAAAAATAAATGGTTTTTTATCTAATTTACAACAAATGCAATCTAGAAGTTATGAAAATTTATTGTGCTAGTTTTTTTTTGTAACTAAAGCCTAGGTCTTTTCAAAAACTCACATAAAATTCTTAAACAAATTGTAATCTATATAATAACTTGTTTTTTATCCTAAATTATAATTAATTTAAATTATATTAACACAACAAGAAGTCTGAGTAGTATATATTTATTTTACGATTAAACATTTTACATTGTTAAACATTAATACTTAAAGATGTATAAAAGTTTGGTTTTTGAAAGCTCGCAAACAAAATGCAAAATATAAGTTGTAGACTTATTGATTACTTACAAATATATTGCAGTATGTAAGCTAGTGTTATATTGTGTTTTAAAAAAAAAGATGGGGTATTAGCTTTTATAGATTAAAACATTCCATAAATCGCAACATTTAAACAGCTACATGTGAGTTATAAGACAAAAACGTTTTTTTTTTTAAATACAATTGTGTATATACGAGTTTTAAAGGTTACTTAAGTGGTAAATAAACCTTTTATTAACTTTTTCTTATATATATTTATATATGCAGAGTCATTTGTAAGTTGTATATTTACTTTTATAAGACATATTGGTTCAATATAAATTTGATTCAAGTAGTATAAGTATAGTAACTGTTTAAATACTGCGAAGTTGTCGATTAATGATGGTAGTGCAAGTTGTTATTGTTATTGTAAGCTATCTGCTGCTGTTGCTGCTGATTAACTTGTTGAGATTGATTCAAAAGATACTGCTGCTGCTGTTGTTGTTGATTCTGTTGAGATTGACTCATACGGTTGTATTGTTGTTGAAGTAGTTGTTGAGTTTGCTGTTGTCTAAGTTGCTGTTGTAACAGTTGTTGTTGTTGTTGGTTTTGTTGTTTTAGCAGTTGTAGTTGTTGTGCTGTTGTTGCTTATGAAGTGCCTGGTTCCTAAGGTGTTGTTGCAGTTTGCTTGCTTGTTGCTTCAAGTAGATTTGATGTTGTTGATCTTTCAATTGTTGCTGGTTGCCCATTTGTAGGAAGATATAGGTTGGTGAGAAACTATTGGTTGATGAGAAATTATTGGTTTGTAGACAACAACTGGGTTTATGGACAACAACTGGTTTGTGGACAACTACTGGTCCTATAAATAAAATATTTAGTTACTTAGAGTTAAAAAATGCTAAAACCTGTCCTTTATTTAGTACTTGCTTTAAAAATATTTTGTAATGTTATAGGTGTTACAAGTTTCAAGTTTCAAGGTTCTAGTAAAACTCAAAGTGACTATCTTTAAACATTGAACAAATCAGAATTACTTGTCAGTTCTAATCGATTAATCATTCAATAACACTTCGTATTTAAGTTACTATTAATAACTAACTATTATTTAGTTTTTTAATAGTAAACTATTAAAAAAGTTTACTATTTTTAATTTTCATCTATTAAAGGAAGTGAAATCCTTTAATATTTCATTTTAAATAATAAAAAAATTATTTATTATTATTTTAATATAAATAATAATTTAATACTATAATTAAGTATTAAAGGAGTTTTTCACCTATTTTGACAAGTTTATGTAACTTGATCAATTGTCATTATTAACTATGTTTTCATTAAACACAGTATAACATGTTTTTTTTGAGGAAAAAAAAATTGTAGTATGTTATCTTGAAAATTTATATTAAAAAATAAGATTGAAAAAAATATTAAATAAAATTGAAAAATGTTCAAACTAACTTGGTAAAACTTCACAGCTGTATTTGTTGTTCAGCAGCAATGTGAGAACATTTATCCGACCTATACCTTTTCTTTATTCCTGTGATAACAATACAATTTGTTAGTAATAATTATTAAACAATATTCTTTGACTAAATTGAAGGTCAAAAAACTGCAACTCTACTAACTTTACCACAAGACCTCAATCAAAATAGCAAGAAAATACTTAAAATATTTTTAATGATTAGTGAGTTATTATAAACAAGATAAAATAACTATACCACGAGTAACTTTTAAATATGATTAAAACATAGTCTGTTACATTATTACGTATGTACAAACTTTCCCACAAGTAACAAGGCATGAATGCCATGAACTCAAGTATAGTTTTAAGATAATAATATTTTTATTAACTTTAATTATTACAGACTAACTAACTTTGCCACAAGTAACAGAACATGGTGACCACGAACTCCAGTTTAATTTTCCACAACAACTTGGCATCAAACATGATTTTCTTTCCACTTTACTTGCACCTCCGCATACAGCTTTCTGTGTTGAACAGATTAAAAAATTGAGCCCAATAGGTCTAAATATTTTCAAAACTTCCCATTTTTTAAATATTCATCTTATATTGTAAGAATTAAAATTAAAAAGTACTAACAAAAGCATATAATTTTTCTTAAAATATAGCTACCTATAGTAATATAATATTAAATTTACATGTAAAAGAGGGATTTTACTAAACATTTACCAAACTTTTTTTTACTGATAATAGAAACTTAAAAGATTCATTCAAAACATATGTGTGCTATTTTGTTTAGATATTAACTAATAGAACTATTATAACTAAAATTGAAGTGACTAAAAATTATTATAGAAATAATATAATTTACTCAACTTTATGTAATATTTAAGCTAGTTTTGCAGCTAAACCTTATAAGCTTAAAGCATGATTTAAGTTATATAACAAAATGATTTTAATAACTGTGTTAAAATTATTTTACCTTGACAATTTAAACAAACATTCAAACAATAGTTTATTTTAAACTTTTAAAACTAATCATAAACTAACAGAGTATCTAGTTTGTATTCCATTACCACAGCTAGCACTACACTGACTCCAAGATCCGAATGATGAATACTGATTAGTGAAATATCCTTGACAATGTTTTGTTTCTACTTTGTTCTTACCTCCGCAGTTACAACGCTTTAAAATGGTTGATTACTTTATAACATTTTCAACAGTATAAAAAAGTGAAACGAAATAGTTTTTGTTATTTTAAAGTTCTTTTAGGCTTAATGATTCTTTTAATTTTTTTCTAAGAATTCTAAAATTACTTTCAGGATTGGAGTTTTTTTTAATTTTTTTTTTTTGATAATTATTTTATAACTTTTTTTATTATGAGTAACTATTGAAAAAAACGTTAACATAGAGTTAATAAAAACTCAAAATTCGTTTTCCCATCCACAATTACTACGCTGTTTAGTAGGTTAGATAGTTATAAGTCGCTTTTCTATTTGTTAAATTCGTCATAATAAAATTTGCTTTTTTTTTAAGAATGCATATAGTTTTTTTTTTTCACAACTTACAGCAACTCTAGTTTGAATTCCTTGTCCGCAACTAGCACTACATTGACTCCAAGAACTAAAAGATGAGTATTGTGGTGTTAAACCGTGACATGAAATTGACTGGCTTTGCGGTCCAATACATGCTGTTTTATTTTCAACATAAAACATTAGAAAGCATTTTGCATTTTGTTTTTGCACAATTAGTTATTTTTAAGTCCAAGACAACTTGTTTAATAATAAAAAATTTATTACAAACATGTATAGTACAGTTTAAGTTATTGTTTTCAAGGTTTGTATAAACATATTTTTTAATTTTTATTTTTTAATTACTTTTATAATTAAAAAAAGCTTTTTACTAAAAAGTTTAAATGACGTCATAAATATAGGGCTGTTTTGCCAGAACAGCGAATAATGTGTCAACACCATAAATTTAAATTTTTTCAAGATGTCTTTATTTTAAATAAACTTCTGGACAAAGGGGTTAGCATTGTCATGGACACCGGAGACAAAAAACAGTTTAATTTTTAGAGAAATAAATATAATAATAAACGTTTAAAAAAAAGACTAACATCCCTGCCCAACACTACCACCCTGACATGATCTTCTTCTTACTTGTGTTCCTTGCCCGCATGATGCACTACAACTTGAATAAGAAGACCACCCGCTCCAATAACCTAATTGATGTATATATCAAAGTAGGTAAAAAATATCATACCATTAGTGAAATATTAAGGGATATCAAACCCGATCCAGTAATAAGTTGATTTATTGACTTAGTTAAAAAAATTTTAAAAACTCTTTGAAGGAAAAAAATTTTAAAAGCTCTGTGAACTTATTTTAGAAAATAAATCGTTCTCACTTAAAGTTAACAATGTAACTCACAATAAAAAAAATTTAAAACATTTATATAGTATATTTTGATAACTCACATTGGCTTACTGGTGCAGCTTGTGCAATTGGTACTGTAAAAAATTTTAATGTTTGAAGATTCTAATTGTATGATTGGTAAATGACAGTTAAATTTATAACATATAACTTACAAAAGTAAATTCTTTTACAAAAACCTTAAAAAACACGACTTCACTATGGTAAATTAAAATAATAATAAGAAAGTTGTTTAAAACTCACTATGTATGATTTAATAAAAACAATACTTTAGTTTTATAACTTTTTTAAACCAAAAAACGTAAATATGTGTGAAAACTTTTTTCAAAAGATAAGTAGTACAACGTATTAGTAATAAGTTTAGTTGGTGTTTCTTTGTAAAAAAGCGTTATGGTTTTTGTTTTGAAGCATAAACAACCGCGATGAATTATAGGATCCTGACTGTTTGGAACAGCAAATAGAAAATAGTTAAGCGAAACAAAATTGTTTAATAAAGCGAATTAAACTATTAGGCATTTAATCAAAACAGTAAACAGACTACTTACCGTAGTTGTTATAATTTTGACAATCTTGTATTCCTTTAATGTAGGTACCTTGAGGCTTAGACAGAGTACAACCTACATATTGCTTAACTGCGTTGTATTTCTGTTGGATGTACTATACCCTGCTAGGTTGAACCTGAATAAATATAATATTGTGATTTTGTAAAACAAAAACTAATTTCAACTCGAATTATAATATTGTTTTTTATATAGCAAGACATGATTCAAATGTTTTTTATGTTGGTTATTATAAAATAAATTGGTATAATTGAAAAAATAGCTTAATTTTAATAGTCAATGATTTGTTTTTTTAATGTTAAACACTTTACCTGTACTGTCTCATAGCTGATTCGTTACGGCATTCGTATTTCCATATTTCCACGTAAAGATCTGTGAAATTGCATTTACATGGTTTAAATTTAAAAACTACTTTTATCTTGTTTGAACTTGTTTATATTTTTGACTTACTAAACCTACAAGTATTGCTACTTGAGTTATAGCAAGCTGTCAAACATTAAAAGTTGTATATAACAACCTTCAAAATTTATACAGATTTTCATGTAAAAATAAAAATAGGTATTTAATTTTTTTCATGTACAACTAAATCTTAAATGTCAAAAAATTCTATACACTTCAAAAGCTTCTAAAAAACCAGTTTCTAACTTTGTGCTCAGTTTAAGCTGATATAACTTGTGTAAAGTGTCACTACTGTTAGGTAAGTGGTTTTAAAGGAACAATTGAAAACAGTTAAAAGAAAATTTTTGAAAGCTTACTCCTGCAAGTGTTTTGTATATTGATCATTGTAGAAGTCAGTCCATTTAGATTTGAAGTAGAAGGTCTGTTCCCACCTAACCCCAATGCGATACCATAATTTGCTTGATATTGACCCAAAGTGTACTGACCATACACAGTAGCAATTAAAGCTACCAGTAGAATTGAATTTCTTAAAAAACTCATTTTAATACTTGAAAAATCTAAAGTTATTGTTTAGCTTTATAATTCGATAAGGTTAGTTCACAAAAGGATTTCTGTACTTTCAAAATAGTTTTTACTCAGCTATCCGAGTTTATAAAAATAATTAGTAGTTAGTTACTTTTTTAAAAAGTTAACGATAAAAAAGCTAAAACTAGACTTTATAGACTTTGAGAGTTTTTTATTATAGGTTTAAACAAAAGCAAATTTCTTATTTTAAATGGGCATTGGAAAATGTCTGTCAAATCCATTAAAAAGTTGATACTTTAACACTATAATAAGTGTTTGAGTCATTTAAGCATTTTAGTTATATAAAAATGTTTTTAAACATAATTTTAGCTAGTTAGCTTTTGTTTATAACCTACTATTAAAACATTTTTGATAATCGTTGAAGAAAAGTTTTAAGTTACTTTTAGAATGTAACCAGAAACTGATCTGGTAACTCAGTTTTCGCATCGGTTTATATATGCTACGGAACTTAATAAACTAACTAACAGTTTCTATTTTTATACGTTCACGGACGTTTATTAAAAGCACACAAATATCAGGTCGGTTATATAAACTCGTGTCGTTAATATAGATTAAAGTTTAGTTTGTTTATTTTATTCACATTAATTTTCGTAACAAGTTAAAACGTTTTATGCTAAAAACGTGCGTTAAATCAAGTGGTAATCCATACTAATACTGAAAAAATATGTAAAATTTCACATGTTTGACTTTTATCATAATCTAAACTTAAAACGTTTTTATTGTCTGCTGGTTTTAGATTTATTCTTAACTAAAACGTGGATAAACTCAATTAGTTATAAAAACTATATTATAGAATTAGCTGAGTTAATTTTTTAATTGATCTTATTCTGGATTAGTTAATAACAATATACGGATTAAACTAACAAGTGAACAAACATAACATTTTGTCAATTTGTTATTATTATTTAAAATTATCTAAACGAAAAAGTATAGAAATTTGTAATTGGTTTGCACTTACACTAAAGCCGTTAAAACTTTGATAAATTGTAAAATAAAGTCAAATAACTGACTGCGTATTATAAAGAGTATCAACCTTAATATATTAAATAAACTTAAAAAAAATCAAATCAATAAAAACATTTGCTGTTTTCAACTTGACTTATGCATGATAAACAGTGCAAAAAAGCTTAAGTAACGAAGAACCTTACGGTTAACGAGCCGCGGATACAATTTCATATTTTGCCAAGAATAGATAATGTTTTACTTAGTATTTAGAATTTAGAATTTATTGAACGATAAAAAACGCTCAAAATAATTGGTCTCAAGACCTGGTGCACGAAGAACCTTGCGGTTATCGACTTGTATACCACAGATATCTTTTAACGTCTTGTCCAGGACAAATATGAAGTAAATATGTAGTATATAGTAACAATAATAATTTATAGTAAATATATGCATATAGTAAACTTTTATTGTCATCTACAAGTTGATTTTTGTGATCATTGTGCACGTGAAACCAGCTCTAAAAAATAAACTGTCTATAAAAACTAAAATACTTACATTAATATGTACTTGACTGTTTGACATCAAATGTATTTACTAAAAATTTTATCAAATCAAGTAGTGTAGCATCTTGTATTAGTACTAAGAAAAACAATTGTAAGACTTTCTAGTTATGAAATGCAGTAAAACTATGGAGATCTTTTGTTGTTTTGCTAAAAACAACAACTCTAGGATTTATACAATAAATAATATAAATACTTTAGCATTTAATTTTAGCTTTGAAATAAGCAAACAATGAATAAATAAAGGTATTTGTAAGCTTTCGTATTGACTTAAGATAGTGAAAAATTGTTTAAAATTTCTTTTGTAATTTGTTTTTTAAGTTAGTTGAATTTTCGGTAAAAAAATAATTACAACTTAATAAAAAAAATCAATATATTACTGTTAATAAAAATTAAAAAACCTTTTTTAAGCCTCTTTTATAGTATTTTTTAATTTTCTTTACCTTGTAATCGTTTTAAAAATAATTTGTATTTTAAATAATTTGATAGAAGCAGTACATTTATTATCAATATTCAATTTTTATCCAAATTGTTTATTTCCAGATATAATCATTTCCAAGCTATTCTAATTTACAAATTCTCATCAAGATTTAACTACTAAATAATTTGAAATACATATTCAATATGTTTAATTATATCTGAATTATTACAATACATTAGTTATTAGAATTCAAAATTTCAACTTGGTTAATTCAATTCGAAATTTTTCTTTATTTAATTATTAATACCTAATAGATCTTTAGGAAAATGTTTATTAATGTAAATTTCAAAACGTTTTTGTTATAGAATTAACCATAACATTATATAGATATTACGTAACTAAAAAGTAAAAAATGTCTGATTTTGTGCTATTCTACGACATACATAATTGTAATATTTATTTTAAAATTATTCAATAGAAAATTTAAGTGTATAATAAACCTGAATGTTATAAGTTTATAATCATTTTATTTGTACAGAAAACCAAAAGATTAACATTTGAAATACACCAAATTGAGAAAAACTAAATTAAAAATTGAATTGAAAATAAAGTACTAGAACACATTTAGCATAAGCACCAGTATGCTTTTAATAAACTTAATAAAAACATTTCCAAGCCATTTTTTTAAGTAATTGTAAAAATTAAACATGTTTTTGTGCTTTTAAAGTTGTTTAATTAAAGTTTATTTAGATTATGTTAATCAGCTAAGTACTAATACAAATTGGAACTGCTGTAATAGACAAAATCTTATTGAGTTTTGTTAATCTAAAGTTAATTTACACAAGGTTAAAAAGGTTAATTAAAGTTTGTTTAAAAGCAAATTCTTGCAACTTATTTTATTTTAGACTTGGTCAAGGAATTATTCATAATGCAAATGTTTAAGCGTACCTTTTTAGCTATATAGATGATATATATTTAAACTCACTAAATCAACTTTAGTTCACTAATTTTTATTTATTCGTTTAAAAAATATTATGAAGCTTTAAAAAGTTTCGTAATATAACTATTTATGTAAAGTGTTACAAGTTAAATTTTATAAAGTAGAAGTTATAAAATTTTAACATATCCTTATTTATTTGTGAAAACAATTTTGCGTGAAATGGGCTTGGGTTAAGGGTTTAAATATTAATTACTTTACCTCATTTGTATATCATAAGTAATGAAAAATATAACCTTACTACCGCACCGACTATTTAAAGAGCAAAACTATTTTAAATTGTAATTGTTAAGCATTAGCACTGTTTTTTCAATAAGAAAATATTTCTAAATTAAAGTTTAGTAGCCGTAAGCATTGAGTTTGTAAAAAACAAAGGTTTAAATTGTCAAAAATAATTTGAACTAGTATTGAAATCAAATGGACTGTGATTTAATATAAAAAATATAAATTTATTTTCAACATTATTAAATTTTTTACCGAATTTTATTTATTTATTTAGTATTGTTTAACTCAAAGCATTTCTTTCCAATTGAATTCTCGCATCTTTAAATATAAAAATAAATGTGCATCATTTTTAGTATTAATACAATATTAATTAATGGCTTAACTAAGTACTGTACTGTAAACTTTTTAAAAAACAATACTAGTAACTATAACTATTAAGAAAGCGATGGTAACTCTTTAACATTTTTTTATCTGTGTTGTAAAAATTAAGAAATTTATGACTAAAACAATATTATTTTAATTCGTTTATTAGCTTTAGTGAGATCAGTATTAATTTAAAAGAAGTCGACCAAATTAAATCTATTGAACTTTTGTTAATTGCAGGTTTAATTGAATCAAACACGTTATAACTAAAAATAGCTTTAAAACTGCAGTCAATACAAATGTTCTGTTGCTAAAAAATTATTAATTATAAAAACGTGTACAACTTTAAGTCAATTTAAACGGTATTAGTATGGATTAGCACTTGATCAGTTGCACGTTTTAAGCATAAGACGTTTACATTAATTTCGTAATTAATAAAAACAGTTAGAAAATTAAAACATGTTTATGACATGAGATTAAAATTCGAGCTATTTATATAAGTTATTATACAAAAATAGACACTTTTAAATAACTAATTAACTTAGTAGCATATATAAACCGATGTTAAAGTCTAGTAACCAGTTCAGTTTCGAGTTACAGTTTGATAGTAACTTAACACTGTTACTTTAATGTTCAAAGTTTTTTTTAGACTTAAGGAAAAACCTAAAAACCTTACCGCTGAAACAGTAATTGAGAAACTTACAAAAAACAACTTTGTACAAAAAAAACTACAAAAAAAGTAGTATGTAGTATAACAATTAACCAATACTTAATATAGGCAACAATAAAACTTGAATGAAAAATTAAAATGGCATAATTACGACACTCTTCTTAAAACTTTAAAATTTCATTTTAATATTTTAAATCAATATTTATGTGAGTAAAATATATTACAAAACAAAGAAGCTCCTAGAAAATTATTTAGTTATTATTTAAAATAAACAACAATTATAGAACTTATTGAAACTAATATGAGTTTTATAAGAACTTCAATCCTATTGGTAGCTTTTATTGCTGCTGTGTATGGTCAGTACACTTTGGGTCCATACAAGGTAAAGTTTGGTATCGCATTAGGATTACGTGGAAATAGGGCTTCTACTTCAAATCTAAATGGACTGACTTCTACAATGATCAATATACAAAACACCATCAGAAGTAAGTATTTTAAAGATAATGTTTTAATTTTATTCAATTGTTTAATCAAATAAAATTCATAACAATATTGTAGATTTTACTAAAAAGTACTTCTACGACTTTTTTGTTAGCTAAGACAGTAAATAAACTTAAAACTAATATATATCAATATATAATAATTTATAAGATATAAATTAAATAAAAAGTTTCTCATATTTTTTTGAACTATAAAAAAAATTATGAATAATAACTTTGCAAAAAAACTTAAAAAATTCATAAACTTTTATTAGCTTAGGTTAAAAATAAAATTGAAACTAACTAATTCCACCTTATTTTAAATTGAAATTATATTTTGATTTTATGCTTTGTTTTACATAAGAAAAAACTTTAATACTTAGTTTTTCAAGGCTGTACGCACAATTAATAGTCTACTTTATTGTTTATTATTAAGTATATATTAAAAATTTTAAACCAAACAGGTCTTTACGCGAGGTATGGTAATACAATCGCTGTGACAAATAAACTAATGAGACAGTACAAGTAAAATATTAAATATTTAATGGTTAAAGTTTAAAATTAAACATTAAAGTGTAATAAAATAACTCACACAAATATCTAAATTATTTTTACCTTACTTTTACTAACTATTTTAGAATAACTAGTACATACTTAAAGCATTTTTATTTGTAAAATAATCTTTTATAAAAAGAATTAAAATAAGCAGCTAATTACAAAGCTACAATTACTTTATGCTTTTAGGTTCAACCTACCAGGGTATAGTACATACCAACAGAAGTACAACGCTGTAAAGCAATATGTAGATTGTACTTTGTCTAAACCTCAAGGTACCTACATAAAAGGAATACAGGATTGTCAGAGTTATAACAACCATGGTTAGTTTATTCATTAAATTTATATTGAAATGTTTTTATAGTCCATATAGACAGTAAAATAAATAAATAACATCTAACGAAATTGTCTTACCAAACACTCAGGCGTCTATAGTTAATCGTGGTGAGTTAATAACTGTGTTATTTACTAAATTTTATAAATGAACTTTATAAGCTTTTATAGTTGCTTATGCACTAAAATTTGAAAAAGTATGGTAGCTTAGAGCTCAATATGTGAAAACGTTGTAAAAAAATTAATTTGTTATTTCATTAAGTCGTAAAATAATTTATATTCTGGCTCTAAAGTGGGGAGTAGTTTTAAACTGACTTTTCTTTATTACTTTAATTTATAAAAAATAAATGGTGTTTCGTCAAGTTTTTTTGATGACTTACTAAGAGTTAAGTTTGTTTATACCAGTAATGTTGAGAAAGTCAGTTTGTATTTTTTTTATAATTTTAAAATCAAACATTTTACAGTACCTGCTACTCAAGCTGCACCAGTGATCCAATGTAAGTTATCAAGTTATATTTTCTTATTTTTTAAATTATATTTAAAAGTTTTTAAGATAAGTTTTAAAGTTTTTTAATGTTAATCTTATAGTTAGCATTATTATTTGATGTTAATGTTTTATTTAATTAAATTGGTCTAAACTGCTTGATGCGTTTTTATTTATTTTCACTGAAGCAGGTTTGATTGTTAATAATTACAGCTGAACATTCGTAAAACACTTTTTTTTTGTAATATTTAATTCAAATATTTCAAAGCAACTTCTACCAGATCTTGGAATTTAAACTACCTTAGTTTTCACTAATATTATTTTATTATTTTTACCATTTTAATATATACATCATAAGGTTATTGGAGCGGATGGTCTTCTTATTCAAGTTGTAGCGCCTCATGCGGACAAGGAACACAAGTAAGACGAAGATCGTGTCAAGGAGGTAGTGTTGGTCAGGGATGTGAGTCTTTTTTTAAATGATTAATTTTTTTAATTTTATAAGTGTTCGCGTCATTCTATTATTAACAAAATCAATTACTATTTCGTCAGTTTGAATTTGTATATATAAAGTTTTGCGGAAGCTATAAAACATTTTGTACTTAGTTTCAAGTTAAAAGAACTATATTAAAACTAACTTAATTTTATGAATTTATTTTTAAATGATTATGTATAAGTTTATTATGCCGTATTAGTAACAGTTTTCATTTCATAAAAGGATGTAGTAACAAAACAAGGTTAAAAAAATTCTACTTTTACTATTTGTTAGTATTCAATGTTAAAGCAACACAACATAATTTACACACGAATTGTATGTTAATTGCTTTTGCTATATTTTAACAACTAAAACAGCATGTATCGACCACAAAGCCAGTCGATTTCATGTCACGGTTCAACACCAAAATACTCATCTTTTGGTTCTTGGAGTCAATGCAGTGCTAGCTGTGGACAGGGAATTCAAACTAGAGTCGCTGTTAGTTTGTGTAATGTAACATAAATAAACTATAACAAACTTTTTATAAACTTTCAAACTTTAAGACAAATTTCAGCTGTTTTAGAATGTGCTCATTTAAACAAAATTGACTAAACATTTAATAGTTTCACAAAAAAAAATGTTTGATGTTTTAAAATAGCTATTAATTTTATTATAAAATCATATAACTTCACCTAATGATATAACAAGCTCCTAAAAAAAGGAACCATTTTACAGCGTTGTAATTGCGGAGGTAAGAACAAGGTGGAAACGAAACAATGTCAAGGATATTTCACTCATCAATATTCATCATTTGGATCTTGGAGTCAGTGTAGTGCTAGTTGTGGTAATGGAATTCAAACTAGAATCGCTGTTGGTTTATTGTTATTAACTTCCGAGTTTCTAAATTAACAAAAAAACTTAGTTACTGGTAAATAAGTCTTTTTAAAACTTTAAGCAATGTTTTTTATATCAATTTACAATGCTTTATATTGTTTTTGTTAGATGTTGTTAGTCATTTTCTCAAGCATGAAACTTTTGATTGTACCACTCACTATACTTATTATTTCCTAAAATTAAGCAAAAACAATAGCTATAATTATTTTACAATGTTAGTAAAATTGAGAAAACTTTTCAGTTATATGGAATTTTTTGAAACTCACCATAGCTATTAACAAGTCTAGTTCATCAAGTTCTAAACAACTTTCATAAAAAGTTGTAACCAAAACTTTCTTTAGCGTTCCCAATGTGGTGGACCCAACAGAATAGAAACAAAATCTTGCAGAGGGTTAGCTCAAGGATATTTACCTTTTAGTTCTTGGAGTAGGTGTAGTGTTAGTTGTGGCCAAGGATCTCAAACTAGATTTGCTGTTAGTTGAGTTTTCCTTGAGTTATTTACCAAAATCTTTTATTTTTAGCGATTTCTGTGTGATCATAATCAGATCTGAAAAGCGTCTAAATTGCCAAAGTAGAAATTTAGTACCCTAAAAGTTGTTTTATATCATTAATGTAACAAAATACTTTAGTGTTGTAAAGCAGCTTTGAAATGACTTATCCAACTTTTGAATAGTAAACATCAATAAAACCTATTTGACAAATCAAAAAAATAAAAGATTTAACTGTATTCTATAAAAGAATCTTTTGTACTTACTTTTAAATTGAAGTTTAAAAATACATACATATTACTTTATTCAGCGATCACAATGCGGATATGCAAACAAAGTTGAAAGGAAACCATGTTACATGCCAACTAATCAATATTCATCATTCGGATCTTGGAGTCAGTGTAGTGCTAGTTGCGGTAATGGAATCCAAACTAGAATCGCTGTTAGTTTATACTATAAACTTTTTAAAGTTATTTTTTGAATCTGAAACTAAAGAAATTGGAAAACTGA
Source organism: Thalia democratica (assembly GCF_965202585.1). Lineage (NCBI taxonomy): Eukaryota > Metazoa > Chordata > Thaliacea > Salpida > Salpidae > Thalia > Thalia democratica. The sequence goes on from NW_028139429.1 coordinate 38,891, forward strand.
CTCTGCAAATTAACTTCTTTTCAAGTAAAATACCAAACTTTTTGAGCTATAGACCTCAATAATAGTTCCTAAAAATTTAAAGCGTTTAATTGTTTTTGAAAATGTTAAAAAAATTATACAAATTAACAGCATTCTCTATGCGGTGGAGCGAACAAAGTGGAAACAAAATCTTGCAGAGGATTAGCTCAAGGATATTTACCTTTTAGTTCATGGAGTAGGTGCAGCGTTAGCTGTGGACAAGGATCTCAAACTAGAATCGCTGTTAGTTAAGTTTAATTTGTTTACTTTAATCTTAACAATAAATTTATCATTTATTAGAAATACCTGAATATGTAAAGTTGAAGTTAACACCTCATTTTTTGTTATGAGATTAGTGTAACAGAATATTAATAGTGCTGTAAAGCTAATCAGAAGTTAACTACAAACTTGCTATTTTTTTTCAATACACTGTAACTATTATAAAAGCTACTCAGCAACCTAGAAGAAAAATTTTAATTTAAGAAAGAAATTTTGTACTTGCTTAAAAACTGATGGGAAACGAAAAAAAAAAACTAACGTACCAATTTATTTCATCATAGAAATCTCAATGCGGATATGCAAACAAAGTTGAAAGGAAACCATGTTACATGCCAACTAATCAATATTCATCATTCGGATCTTGGAGTCAGTGTAGTGCTAGTTGCGGTAATGGAATACAAACTAGAGTTGCTGTAAGTTTTTGTTTGTTTCAAACTTTAAAAAAATGTGACAACTTATTTAGGTAGTTTAGTTTACCGACCTATAAACTAAAACACTATTTTAAATAAACTGATCAACAATTGTTCCTGTAAATTAAAAGTATTTTAAAACTGTCATGTAATAAAATAAACTAACAGCATTCTCTATGTGGTGGAGCTAATAAAGTGGAAACGAAATCTTGCAGAGGATTAGCTCAAGGATACTTACCTTTTTAGTTCTTGGAGTAGATGTAGTGTTAGCTGTGGACAAGGAACCCAGACTAAATTTGCTGTTAGTATGTCTATGATATGTATCATTGTATGTAACATGTAACATTTTGTAATAAATTAAATTCTTATTTTTCCTTACATAAAGCTGTATGTGGAGGTAATAGTAAAGTAGAATAGTAATTGACACCTTATTAATGACAGTTTAATTACATTTTTTATATAATAAAATTTATATATATTTTTTTTATCAATACTTGATTTTACTCACAGAAAGCTGTATGCGGGGGTGCAAGTAAAGTGGAAAGAAAATCGTGTTTGATGCAAGTTGTTGTGGAAAATTAAACTGGAGTTCGTGGTCACCATGTTCTGTTACTTGTGGCAAAGTTAGTTTGTTTTTTATAACTATTAACGACTTTTAATATTTTAAAGTTATCTGAACATGTTGATCTATGTAAAGTAATTTTTTCTCTGTTGTAGCACAGTTAGTAGCCTGAAACTTTATAGGTTTTAAGACGTTGAATAAGTTTGTTTTATTAAGACACGTTCAATGTTATTTACATGTTTATATGTTTAACGTTTAAACTATCTACTGTATAAGGACTTTACTTTACTTTAATTGAATATGCCGGTCTAGAAGCTACTAAATTGTTTTTTAGCAGATTCTATTATACATTTTTACTCAAAACAATAACTTTTTTATATTTAACCGCCAATCTATTTTCATTACAGGGAATAAGAAAAGGTACAGATCTGATAAATGCTCTCACATTCCCGCCGAACAACAAATAAAAACTTGTGAAGTTTTACCAAGTTAGTTTGAATGCTTTTTTATACATTTAATGCTTATATTAACCATTTGTTTTTGTATAATATTTTAAGTTTTTAAGCTTCCAAAAAATAAAAAAGTAAAAATTTTCTTAAATGCTTATATAGTTAAGTCATTCAGGTTTTGTTTCTAGCCTTTTAAAATTGATCTTATAAAAACGTGTAACATTCTATTGTATACAAATAATGCTACAAAATTTTTTAATGTTAATAGATTTTAATAGTAGTTATCTAATATTTAGGACCAGTAGTTGTCCATAAACCAGTTGTTGTCCACAAACCTGTAGTAGTCCATAAACCAGTTGTTGTCTACAAGCCAGTAGTTTCTCACCAACCAATAATTTCTCATCAACCAATAGTTTCTCACCAAATGAGCAACCAGCAACAATTGAAAGATCAACAGCATCAAATTTATTTAAAACAACAAGCAAGCAAACTGCAACAGCATCTTAATAACCAGGCACTTCATAAACAAACAACAGCAACAACAACTATACAACCGTATGAGTCAATCCCAACAGAACCAACAACAACAGCAGCAGCAGTATCTTTTGAATCAATCTCAACAAATTAATCAGCAACAACAACAGCAGATAGCTTACAATAACAACAACAACATACATTACCACCATTAAATAGTGGTTAAATTTCGCAGTGTTTTAAACAGTTACTCTACGTACACTACTGGACAAAAATTTTAAATTGAAAAATCTATAATTGTTTAATTTTAATTTACATTTTAGTTAAAGTTCAAATGGCTTAACAAGCAAAAAATAAATAAATAAGGTGTTTAACCGCCTTGTTATACCTTTTAAGTAAATTTTTAAAACTTTTATTTATATCTAGTTTTTAAAATACTTTTTGTCATGTAACTGTTTAAATGTTGCGAATTGTAGATTATCATGTAAGTAATAAACTGCTTTAATAAAACATCATAAAATTAAACAATATTTCTAAAAAACTTTTCTTTAAAAATAACTCAAAATATTTGTTTTTATTCATATAATACTATCAACGTTTAAGAATGTAAACTATTTAATCGTATAATACATACATACTGTTCAAACTTGTTGTCATTTTATTTTGATTTAAAGTATTAACATATTACAAAAAAAAAAGACTTAAAAAGAAGTTATTGTATATAGAAAGTAAAACGCTTACTTGATATTTTTTAAATTCATTTTTTTTACTGGTGTTCATTATGTTTTCATAAGTAAATAAATGCGACTAATGAGATCCTAATTTTGAATAAAATATCGGATATAAAAAAAAACATATATCAAGACTTTAATGTTTCTTTGAAGTTTACAAACTGCAACATTTCAATTGATAACATTTAACTAAACCTTGTGAAAGCTGTTAATAAAGCTTGAGGCTATCATGAATAAAAATATTAAAATATTTGTTACCAAATTAATTTAAGGGTTAAGAATAGTCATTTTTTTCTAGCACGTCAGTTTTCTTAAAAATTTCTCTTTTTCATTAAATTCTACTGAGCTCATCTCACTATTGAGCTAATGAGCTATAGCATTAATTTTCAGCTAGTACTAAATGAAAATAAATTAATAATATATAATAAAGCAACAGCTTAAATAAATTAAAAAAGCAACAAAATTGTTACCAGTATAATCAAGAAATTTTAACAACTAATTATAAGCTTGCTCACAAAAGTAGATATACTGTCTCGGAAAAAATGCAGCATTTGAAGCTGAAGCTTCTTAAAACAAAACAAACAAACGTTTATTTAGTATTGACTACTTAATAATGTATTTGGCTCTTCTACTAAGTAATATTTTGTCGTCCCTTTAAAAAACTTTATACTATATGCCACAACAAAATAAATTCCAAGCTCCCGTTTCTCATTCAGCGCGATTAGTGTAAACTTTAAGTTACATATAAAAGTATAAAAAAAATATTTTATAGTTCATTAACTAGCTAATTATTTACAGATAATAACGGAGTGTACTAGTTTCAAAAAAAAAACAATTCTTTCACATTTATTTTTATTTGTTAACGGATACGAAATATACACTAAACATATTATATGTACTTATTGTTCGCACTTCTGTCTATTTTTATTGTTTTTGTTATTTCTTTTTCTTCTACAATTTTCCACCGGAGTTTGCTCACATTGAACTTGACTTTGTGCTTCTTTTTGACTTTTGGTATTTTTCTGCTGTTTTGGTTGTTTCTTGTGTTTCTTTTTTTTAAGTTGTTCCTGTTGTTTCTTTTGTTGGTGTTTTTTCTGTTGTTGTAGCTTTTTATTTTGTTTTTTCTGACTGATTTCCTTAAGCTTTGGCTTATAATCAGTTGTCTCATCTGCATCATTCTGACTTTCCGAGAAGCCAAGCTTTTCGATTTCTAAAAGATAATTAGTTTTTACCGTATAAACATACAAAACAATCTACCAGAAGCATAAAATATAAGAACATCTACCAAATAGAAGTTTTTTAAATATCAATAAATATACAGAAATATTACTTACAGAAAAATACTTACAGAAATATTGAAAAAACTATACTTACCCTCGTTAACTTTTAGCATTTGTTCCTCTTGCTTCAAGTAACCATCACCTAGATCCCATGCGCCATCCGACTCTGGTGATCTCTGATAATACAGGCACGATGGACTCGATCTCAAAACTTTTTCCAAAGACACTTTTTCCACCAAGCTGTCGTTGTACTTGCACCACTGACCACTAGGTGCTTTGCAGTACGCGTAGTAATGACCCGGAATGAACACTACAACGGCGTAGAGGCTGTACACCGTCGCCTGTCCCTTCTTGGCGTTCGTGTACGGTCGGACGTTCAATTTTTCAGGGAACAAGATCCTTTCGAGTTTTTCGTTATTTGTGTCTTCGATGGTTGGCAACTTGACGCTCAAAACGGAAGGCGCCTCGTTAATCACAAACCTTTCCGTGCAGCTTCGTAACACTCCACACTTACTGCATGTACGTTGGCCTTCAACGTCTTTAACTCTGCTCATTTCAGCAAGAGACTCTGTGATCGTCCTACCCAAGTTGACTCTCACGTGTTGATTTGTTTCCGAGCGCCACTCGTTGCCACAGTGTTTGCAGCTGTTACACGTTACTGTTTTCGCAGCAGAATATTTCTTTCAAGACGTTGTTGTTTTCAGGCATATTGCTTATAATGTTCATCAGCAACTCGCTCGTGTCATTGAACCGACCAAAGACAAGATCCTTGCTGCCTCTCGTCATGAACTCAATGATCTGGTCTGCATTGATTTTCTTCTTTTTCAAGTGACACCGCTCTAACAAATCAAAGTAGTCTTTTAAAATATCTACGCACTGGTTACTTTTGACGTGGTTGATTAAAGCAGGGGTGTGGTTGAACACCTGAAGCAGGGTGTTACCATAACAAGTGCAATCGTTGTTGATAATAGCAGGAAGGCATTCACTTCCTAGAAAAACTTCAGGCCATTTCGAGTCGAAATTGGTATTGTCCATTTTGTATGTTTTATTATAAAGCTTCTGTTGTAAACAATATATTACGGTTAAACTGAAACTTTTATTACATATAAAAAACTTAACTGCTTTGCTTATTATATTAAGACTTAACAAATTGTTATTACATTACTATTTTCTTTTATATGTCGATAAAAAATATTTGAGGTAATTAGTTTTAGACTTTTAAATTAACCGAACTACATACAGTATTGTTCAAGACAAATAACTAATTAAAATATATAGTTTAATCTTTTTAATAATTTTCCATTAAAAAACATTAGTGGATTAACTAATGCAACAAATTAAATTTTAAAATATTTAAAACCATAAAATTAAATTTATTAAATGTTAACGGCAAAGATTTAATTGGTACAACAAAGTTTTACTGCTATGCAAATCTTTAGTTACAAACAAATGAACAATTATCTAAACTTCTTTATATATTTAGTTAAATTTATAGTTTGTAGTAATTAGTACCTATAAATAATACTAAACTATAAAAGTCTCTAACTGGCCAATAAATTTAAGCATTCAAACACTAATTGGGAGCAACAATATTATAAGTGTGTTTATTTATGTTTAATAGCATGATTTAAATTTCACTACCTTATAGCAGATAGTTAGGTAGAATAAATAAAATACCGTTTTACAATCTTTATATATATGTTCATTGGTAATTACACGTAATTATTTATGATATAAAACACTAAGCATATAGAACTTTTTTTAAGTGTTAGCAAGTGTTCGGACAAAATTCAACAAAACTAAGCATTTAAAACAAAATTAGATAAGTACAAAAATAAATACAGAAATACGGCACATTGATAAACAAATTAAAATAATTAATTAAAACAGCAATGCTACAACAAATTAAAATATAAAATAAGGGAGGTGAAGTTAGGGTACACGGTTGCGCGCTGTGTTATTAGATTAATGATATTTATTTGTTAGAATCTGAAGTGTAATCAATCTAATCATTGTACATACAATTTAGTTTTAGAAGGGTACAGTTGTAGCATGGCGATTTGTACATGGTTGTCAAATAGATGTTGTTCCTATCTAAATTGTTTCTACTTTTATAAACAAACGAAGTTGTTTAGGTAATTGGGCTTGAAGTTTGATTCACACTGGTTGTAAAAAAAAACTAATGTTAAACATAAGGCGATTTAAGATGAGGGCATAAGAAAAGAAGTTTTGATTGTATTTTTTATTACTTTTCTGGTTGGTTCTACAAATATCTCCAACTTACTTGATTAGTTGTAATTATAGAGGACTATACTGCGCTGGGTTTTTGTAAGGTTTGTATGTAGATTCTTGTTAAGATATGGATATATTTTTATAACAATAACAAAGTTAAAGGGTACGAAGCCTTTTTCTTGTTTAATTGTTTAACGTGAGGACTGGTAATTTTCACCGAGGAAAACGCCATTATAACCTTTTAAAGATATTGTATTACTAAAACTTAAATGAAACTTATATTATTAGCAATATGGATTATAACTACACTACTACACATTGATAAATTTAATCCTGACTAAACTAATTTATATTTTATACAAACCAGGCAACCACAAATAATAGATTATTCTCTACGCTAAAGAACCACAAAGGAAAAATAATATACTTTATAAAATATTTCCTTAAGTGTAATTAAAAATTTTTACAAATACTAAACTAAAGAGAAAACTTTTCAAAAAACTTATAAACAGCATAAAAGTTATCTAAACCAACTTTAAATCAAAACAAACACTTATAACATATAAACGTTGATAAAACAAAAATTTAATAACTAAACAATCAAAACTGTTATTAAATTTAGTTTCTTGGACAAACTAATTACTGTACTGTCTGCTGTAAGGATTTGATTCGAATACACATTCTAAATATCAGTTCAATATTTTTTGTTGTACCTACATTGCGCATGAATCATTGCATCAGATGCTGTAGATTTTTTCTGCTCATAATGTGCTCTTGCTCTATTTTTTCTCATGCTAATAGTTTTCTCTTAATCTCAATGCTAATAGCTTTCTTTTTTTTGAAAATTAGTTTTGTTGATTGAATTAATCGCCATTCGAAACGATGATCAGTATGTGTAAACCACAGTTTAAATACGCTTTTTTCTACTTTTACGAAAGATATTGTTCACTTTGAATATTCACTTCCTTTTTTCAGTAAAAGAAACTACAATGTACGCTTCTTCTTTCTTTTGTCCTAAAGATAGTACAAAAGTCTTTTTTTGTGTCAAGTTAGGCGGCCTTAAAATTATATTAAATATCTACAAGAAGTATTTACATGATTTTTAGCTCTTTTAAAATACAACTGTACTGACAAAATATTTACTGTTGAAATACATTTCTAGTTGCGACTTATTAGTAAGCTCTAATTAAAACATTATTGCAATTAGAAATGTATTTTAACAGTAAGTTTTTTTTTTTTTGGTTTTAAATAATGATAATTTTGTATAATACTCAGTGGTTGTAAAATAGTTCTTAAATTGTTACACCAATATTTCCAGTCCTTGAAAATTTTAACAGCCTGTTTTTGCCGTTATTTTTAAAAAATGGATGAAATATTTTTAACCAGGCTTAAGTACTGAAAAAAGATTAAAAAATAGTATTATTCAAACTATTATCAGGTATAGAACATGGTACACTCAATTTATTGGTATTACTCATCATAATTAAATCCTACCTTGTTCATAAATATCTAATAAATACTAGATTCTATTTCAGACTAACTTATTTAAATTAGATAAGTCATTTTGGGTGATGTATCTATTATACACAAAAACCACAAGGAAATTTAAGGACTTTATTTCAAAAATACAAATTAATTTAAAACTTTTATCAATCACTTGGAAAAAGTGAAATTTAATAATAAATATAACATTAGAGAAGTAAATTATAAAACACTTAAAAAACTGGTGACTCTTTTTTAAATCTACTTCAAAAAGACTTAGAGCAATCACTAAAAACTGAATAAAAACTTTTAGTAAGCAAAAAACTATAAAAGGTTTAATAAACTATTAAAAATAAAAGTATGTAAGCAATTAAACATCAGTTGAAATATTTAAAAATTAACTATAATATAATATATAACTAAATATAATTAATAAATAACTAATCTAAACAATACTTACAATAAACATACAAAGATAAGTTAAGAGTTATTACAGGAGGTCTATCACACACCTGCACCACCACACACTGATTACACAATGAAAAATGTCTTTGTTATGATTTTTATGAAACCTTGCATCAGTGTGTTCGAATATGGCCGTTTTTTTTTTTTGGCTCTTATAATCAGGGTTCAAACAATGAACAATGCAAGTAATGGCAGCAGTTCATTACACTAGCACAAAATTGTTAAAAATAAATATTGCCTTAGTTTTGCATGAAAAATCAACCAAGATTTAGAGCCTAGATTATTTTTAGCTAGCAAGCGTACACAAGTTAGGTTTTAAATAACATATAAGATTTCCAAAAGAAATTTATTGTTAAGAATCATCCGAGTATGTTGAATATTGTCTGTTAAATAACTTCATTATAATTTTTCTGCAAAATCACATTTAAGTGCAGGCCACTGTTTGGTATTCTAAAAATTAATTTTCTTTTTTATACTTACCTGATTTTATAAAATACCTGCTTTTTAAAACTCTAAAAAAGATATTATATAATGCAATATTTTATCAAAAAAAAAGTTAAGCAACACCAGTTATTTTTTTATGTTAAATTATCAGTACACCATTTTTGGGCTTATCAGAAAATTCTTACTAATACAGTTTTTAATTCAACCTATCATCGTACGTATATCGTATGAAAATATTAAAAACGTAAAACTTTACTTGCAATCACTTACTTTACACTAAGTGTTTTTTACATCCTGAAATGTTATTCTTAGCTTTCTTAGTCACAACATGTTCTATTAAATGGCTTATGGAAAAATTAGAGTTTTATTCTTCAAGTAATCCCGACTAAAGTCCCCAATAAGTAACATTATTAAATATGTAAATTAGTTCGATATTTGTTAATATTTATATTTGGGTCAAATTACACTTTATCAAAGTTATCATTATTTGAAGCAAAATACCCTAAGTCAGTGCTTTTGAAATGGGGTTCCGCGACGCCTCTCTTGGGTTCCGCGAAACCTTTGGAAATTTATAAAAGAACATTTATTTAATTAAACATTTTAATATAAAACTAAAATTAGGGGTTCCGCGGAAACGTTGAACTTTGGAAAATGGTTCCGCCACTAAAAAAAGATCTAAAAGCACTGCTTTATAGTATGCTACATAAATTTTTAGAAATAATAAATTTACAAGCTTTAATCCTAATAGTTTTATCTTTTTTCATCTTGCAAAATTATGCAAATGGCTACTGTAGAATATTTCTAAAATATTTTAAAAAAAGTTTTAGTGACTCTACGTCTCTATAATTCGTTTAAAGTAAGTAAAATTTAAGTTGAAAAATGCTTTACTCTAGGAATTAACTTATTGTTACGTATTTTTTTTAAGTTTTTTTATGTTGTTCAAGAACAATTATGTTTTAAAATTTCTACCTAAGAGTTTAGTTCAGAACTAGATTCTTCATGAAAAAAAAAGCTGTCACAGAATATACTTCTTATATTGTTGTTATTAGGCAGTTCATTGGCTAATGCATTAGCCAATGTCACAGAATATATATTTTTTGGTGATATAATACTCAACTTTACAAGTTATTTTAAAGTACGAAAAACATTATTTGTTATTAACAAGAACTACTAAAAAAATAAAGAAAAAACAAAATAAAAGGGGAGAGAATTTGCTTTCAACAAAATTCGTTCTTAAAAGCTTTATCATAAAGTTCTTGTGCAGGGGATTTTACAAAATAAGAAACAAAGTTTTACATTATATTATCATGGCTTGGGGAAAAATATCCTGCTGGTAAATATTTTTTGTATAAAACTTTTATTTAATCTAAAATATAATAAAGGTTTCTAGTTTAATCTAAAGCGCACTTACGATAACTTTACTCATTAATAAGTGTCTAAACTAAATTTTGACATTGCACTACATAAGTATTTGTATGGTGGTTACATGACAATTCAAATTCGGACAATTCAAATTCCGACAACTCAAATTCTTAAAAAAATAATTAGAAGACTATATCTCAAAAAATAATTGAAATTTGAGAAAAATAAAAAATGCTTATGTAGACCTTATTAATATCTACAAGCCACTTTTTATTTTTTGCAAAATCTTAAATACTTTTTAAGATATTTTAAAACTACTAAAAATAAGTATGTTTTTTACTTTATTTAAACTATATACCAAAAAGTATTCAATGTTTTGCAAAAAGAAAAAAATTGCTTAAAGATATTAATAGGACTTACATATGTATTTTTTATATTTGACAAATATACATTACTTTTTTAGTTGTGGCCCTTTCAATTTTTTTTTAAGAATTTGAATTGTCGGAATTTGAATTGTCCGAATTTGAATAGTCGTGCACCCTTGTATGGTGAACATTTATTTTAAACAAGTTTTTTTAACTATATAAGGATAGTTTGATACTAAAATTTGTGTTTAACAATTAAGAAATAAAAATTTTATATGGGAGTTTTATTTTTGTTACTTCTAATGTTTAATTTCTTTAAATACTGTTTTAAAATCAAAAATTTTAATTGATTCTAAACCTATTTGGCAATAGCTTTTATGTGATCAGATTTTAGTGTATTAGAAGGATGTTTTTCTTTTTATTTTTTACTCTAAATATAAGGAAGATAACTAAGGCCAGTCTTTAAATGATGGCCATTAAACCTCAAATATTAGAAACTAATGTAAATACATAAGGAAAAGACCTTCTTTAAAAAACTTGAGTGTTTTTTAGAGTTTTGCAAAATTCATTGCTAATTAAAATTTTCTTTGTTTTTTTTAAATTTTTTCAAGTTTTGGAGCTTCAATATCAATATTTTTTCAGTTTTTGGATTTTTAAAAGATTGCCACTAGACTTTTTATTTATTTTTTGTGTATGTTTCAACCACCGGGTAAACTCATAGAATTTTTAATGTAGGCATAAGGACCCCATTAGGCCTAATGAAGGCCATAATGTTCTGCAAAGATGAAGTTCTTTAAAATAAAGGTTCTTCAAAGTATAAGTTCTTTTGTCCTTGATTGAAAAGTAAACTTTAATAAACAGGGTGCTTTTAAGTTGTTAAGATATCTATGAAAAGGTATTGGTATTCTACTTCAATGATTTTTATTGAAAACTAATAAATATTTGAATTAAGTTCTTCAATGATAAAGTCAAAAGATTGTATTATAGCCTAATATAACAATAGTTTCTATATTTACAATATACATCATTTTTAATTTTAAGTTTAAAATTTTTATATTAACAAACATACTAGATGCTATTTTTTAACATTTTTGATTAAAAGTTAATTTTCTATATGTATATATATATTTATGAATTCAATTTTAATTGGATTGTAATATATAGTTACATAAAAAATTTTAAATGTAGTTCTGGAACAAAAGGGTAAGAAAAGACTGGTAAGAAAAGCACGGCATCAATTTAGCACAGTGCAACACTTTAGCATGATTTCGCACAACTCTTTTTTTATGCTTGTATAACATTTTTACTAATATGTTTAAAAATCTAAAAACTAACTATGCAACATTTAGACAACATGTAAATGTTTTACAAGTTTAAGCTTCAACTAAAACTTTGTTTTTGAGTTTTACTACTATATATTTTAAAACAAACCTTAACCTTTTACTAATAATATAAATATTAGTTTACAAATTAAAGAAATATATTATTTGTTAGTATTTAATTTATTATTTCAAAAGTATTGATCTTGCTTTAGTGAAGCTACATACTAAAGTTACACTCTGCTAAAGTGACACTCTGCACTAAAGTGACAACCCGTGCTTTTCAACCTGTTCCCTTTTGTGCTAGGATTATGTTTAAACATAATTTTATATAAGTAAAGCTAAAGTGACGCTGTGCTTTTCTGACACCTACTTGCTACAAAGAGTAAAAACTTTCTTATATATGTATATAAATTTGTATATAATTAGTTACACACTTACAGTTAGTAAACCCAACTAAAGGGTGATTATTTTACCTGGTAAACCTGGAGTTTTGTAGTTTAAAAAAGTATGAAAGAACTTATGTAAAACCTGGATTTAAAACAATTGTTATATAAACAAATCGTTAGAATTTAGATAAAACAGGTGAAAAATTATTTTTTTAATATTTTTTATTATAATTCAGATTTTATTTATTATAAAACACATTTCAAGTAGTATTGAGCGCTTATCAGTGGTTTTATACTTTAAACAACAATTTTAAACTTTAAACTTATGTACTAAATGGTTCAAATTGATTTATACTTTAACAGCCTGGAAGAAAATCAGTCAAACTGAAAGAAGTTTTCAAAATCACCAGTAATTACCCTGCAACTAATAATGTTGATGTTTAAGTTTTTAAAATTTATCTAATTTTTGTTTTGTTACCTTCAAAGTTTAAGTTTTGAAAATGTGAAACTTCAAGTTGTGCAAATACTAATTGTTAAAACAACTTTAATTAATGCATGTGTTTTAAAACAAGCCTGTTTTACTTTTAATGTACTCAGACTCACTGTTTCAACAATAAGAATTAAAGTTGTTGGTTAATGAAATAAATTAGGAAAATAGTGTAGGAATTTGATACTTTAATTTTCAGAACAAAAGTTTATAACAAAGTTTACATTTACAAATGTGTGTTTTTTAAATATGAAGTGCCATTTTCTACTAAGTAGAACTAATTTTATTTCTTTTTTTCATCCTTTTTTATGTCCCAAATAGTAGTTAAAGCTAAAACACAACTATGAAGTATAGTTATTTTAAATTTTAGTTTGTGTATTTAAATCACAGCAGGTTGTTCTAGATACTAAAAGTTAGGTTATAGGTTTTCTATTATATCTACTTATTGTATATTTTTAATCAAAGTAAAGATATTTTATACTAATAAAGTTTTTAATATTTTATACACCATTTAATCTTTTTTGCTTGAAAATTTCAGAACTGTTTATTTGTCAAACTGTTTGAGTTTGCTTATATATTATAATAAAGTTAAGTGTATATTTTTTTTAATGCTGCTATAATATTTGTTTCTAGTTTGCTGTTTTATCAACAAGGTTGTTACAACCCAAGATATTTTGAAGTTTATGAAAGTCTCAGGATAACTCTAGATATTTTGAAATTTATTTTTAAACTTGAGCTGACTCACGATTGCTTTAGGTTTTTTAATAATCTCAGAAAATATTTTAGACTTTCAATGAGATTTAATTTCAATATATTGTTATTTTATAAACAATTTTATTGAAAAAACTGATTCTAGATAGTTTTTTTGACAAAGAGTGGTAACGCTGGCCTAAACAATAAAAAACATTAATTTTAATGTGTTGGTGAGTTTTTATACATCAAACTAATATCTTGCATTAAAAGGTTTTCAAGTTTTTTTATTAATAAGTGCAAACAATTGTTAAAATTTTAATTTTTGTACAAAAAATTATTTACTCCAGTTATTTATTTTCATAAAATAAAATATACTTCATGAACAATTTTTAAATTAGGCTTTAGTATAGAAAAAGTTGAAGTTTGTAATTACTAGTATTTTATTACTATTAGGAGTTTTACTCAATGTTAAAACAGATACTTTGAAATGCTAAACAGTTTTTCACTTAAAGTGATCTCACATACTAAAAGCAATAAAAAGCTTTATAATAGAAGTTTTAGAAATAAAATGTTAGTAGAATGTCTCATTATCAATACATAAAGTACTTTAGATTTAAAATAGTTGAACCACTTCTTACTTGATTATCAAATTAATATTTTTTTCTAATTGATCACTTTAATAAAATGATAACAATGTGTAAGAAATATCAAATATATTTTTTACAGTTTAACAACTCAATAAAATATTTAAATTATAAAAACATGAGTAAGAAGTCCATGCAAGAGTATTTAAAGAAATATTTGAGCCCCAGTGAAGGTGGTGTCAAAGAAAAAAAGAAGAAGAAAAAAAAGAAGGCAAACATAGCTAAAATAAAGTAAATATTAAAGTATTTTTGATCATTAGTTATACATATAACATAATATGTAGATTTTATTAAATCCTCTTATACTATATTCTTTAAATAATAAAACTTAAGCAAGCTCCAAAGAATAAAAAAGTTAAATTAAAGTAAGTAGTTGTATATTTTTAAATATTTCAGTAAATTTAAATATTAAAAAATAAGTCAAAAGGGTATAACACTACTTACAAATAAAATAAAAAAGTTACTTTATTTAATAGAAATAAAAACATGTTTTGAAGGTTTTTAAGTTTTTTACTGAAAACTTTGATGTTTAACTTTAATAATAAATTGATAAATAGTTTTGAATTTAGTTTATGAACTAAAGTTTTTCAATGTTGTTTACTGTTGTTACTATTTTAGTAATCATTGGTAGTAATGATTTTTTATTAAGTTTTTGCTTACAATTCAAGGCCAAGGGAAAGTACAACTTTTATTTTACAAAAATTAAATTAGCTTATAAATGAAACTTTAAGGGTTTAGAAAGGTAAAACACTATTTTGAAATTTGGTCTTATTTTTTACATAATTAATAAAGCTACCACTTACTACTTTTTGGAATTAAAAATAACGTTTGAGATATACACAATTTAAATTAGAGAGTTCTATAAGTTATTTATGGGAGGAGAAAATTAAAAAGGCAAAAATAGACTGTTTCACTAAAAATCTATCCCAACCTTTTTTTGAGCAATTGCTTTAAAATCTTTCCAGAGAAATGTTAGATAAATTTTAAACATTTTGTAGAAGACTGATTTTTTTGTTTGGCATTATTTTTTTTTTGTATTGAAAAAAAAATTAAAATTTGTTCATAGGTTTTTAGGTAATTTTTTTAAAAACTTGCTTCCTACGAGTTGTTTGTAATATCAAAAAAGACGTTATCTAAAACTTAAGTTAAAATGCTTATATATAAAGATGATAAATGTTTCAAGTTTCCAAGAAAACTGGCCTTGAAAACTTTTAACTTGGTTGTATTAGTTTTTTTGTAAAACATATTGTGTCATGATTTTTTGAGAATTTTTTGTTTTGTAAAAAGTATCTTATAATATACTACTCAAAGCTTTTAAATAAGAGCCTATGTCAAATTTGTTAAAAATATTTTAGACTCTTCAGGCTTTTTATCATAAACTATATTATATGCAATCTTTCAATACCCAAACTTATTTTTTAATAAAAAAGTGTTATAAATTTAGCTAATTTTTAGTGTGAAGTAATAAAAACTTAAAGGCTAGTGTATTTGTTTAAAGTTTAATTATTAATTAAATTTCGTTGAAAACACCGTTTTGTATTTAATTATTTTGTTTAAGTGTGTTGTTACGGTGGTTTTTTTTATAGGGTTGCCAAAAAACTTGAAATCCTTGAAAAACCTGTTATTTTACAAAAATTGAAAAAAAAAACTGGAATTTTTAACACTTTTTACATGTAAAATAACTAAAATTAGAACAGATATGAAACATTATCATGTACAATAGTTTTTTTGCTATTTTTAATTTAATTTATTATAAAACACAATTAAAGTAGCATTCAAGTATTTGTTCAATATTTATTTTCACAGTATTTCATCTTAAACATAGTTATATTTAAAATGCACTTGACTTTCAAAAACAAATTCAGAAAACCTAAAAAAAAATTTTTTTTAATCTTCAGTAACCCTGTATCAAAGAAAATATTTTTATAGTTAGTACTTCTATCTTAATCTATTAATTTTTTTGTAAAGAATACTTTTTCTCCATGTGGCCTTAATGTAATATTCTTCTTAAATTTTAGTTTTATCAACATCGTAGCATTCTAATTAATTTTTCAGCAACACCAAAATTGTTCATTTTAATTTCTAAGCAAAACCAAAGTTTTTGTTTTTAACAACATCAATATAGATGAATAAATGAAAGTTTATTTAATTTTTTTTCAGCAACATCAAAATAATAGATGAAGATGCAGATTGGGGACACAACTCAGATGAAGATGATATAATAAACAATAAATTATTAGTTAGTTTTATTTTAATATTAAATTATTAACATTTACTGGTTTGTTTTGTTTATAAATAATAACAATAATTTAGTAGTAGATTTCACTTAGATATTAAATATAATATTAATAATAAATTACTTGTGAGTTTTATTTATAAATAGTTAACAATAAATTATCAGTAAGTTTTGTTTAATATTAAAAAAATGATATCAATAATATATTACTAGTTAGTTTTATTTATAAATAGTTACAATAACTTAATGGTTGGTTTTATTTAGATATTAAAAAGGATTAATAATGGTAATTTACTATTTGGTTTGCTTTTATAAAATGTATTATTTTTTAGTAAGGTTGATTTTTATAATAATAAACAAATATAAACTACTATTTTTTTTGATTAAAGTAAACATTGTTAACTATAATATATTAAATAATGGTTCCCATAAATATATTGTTAAGCTAAACTTAAGATACTGTCCAAGTTAGTTGTATAAGGTTATGTTACTTTATTAATAAAGCAAATCGTTCCATTTTTAATGATCTTTTTGGATTTCTTGCAGAGGATTTATACTTAACAATTTAATATTTTGGTAAATTGAAATTTTTATACTTATTTACAAAAATTTAAACTTTTGAAATGATCTTAGCAAGTTTAAATGAGAAAGTATTACATTTACAATTCATATGTTCAAAGCTTGTAACACATTTATATAATCTGGTATCTTAAAGTATAGAAATAAGTTGCACAGCAAACAATTACTTAATTCATTTTAATGTTTACATAATACCATATAAAGTAAATCTTAAAAGTTAAATAGAATCTAAAAGGTCAGTTGTTTAAAATAAATTTTATTACCATTTACTTCTTACTTTTCAGCCACAAAACGAAAAACCGCAAATATACGAGAAAGAAAAAAAGAAAGACCCTTATGAGGACAGAAATTTGTGGAAAAAATTTGGTGAAGATGACAATTCTCCTGCTCCTAGGGAGAGATTAGACTCCAACTCAGATGACAATTCTCCTGTTAGAAGAAGTAGACATGATAGTGACTCTGAAGGTGACAAATCTCCTGTGCGTAGAAAAAGACATGATTCAGACTCAGACGGTGACAAAAGTCCACCAAGAAGAAAAAGACATGATAGCGATTCAGATGGTGACAGATCTCCTCCAAGAAGAAAAAGACAAGACTCAGATTCAGACGTAGACAATTCTCCTCCGCGCAGGAAGAGGCAAGACTCTTCTGATGACAATTCTCCACCGAGAAGGAAAAAGAGACGCCATGATTCCAATAGTGACGTGTCTCCCCCGAGGAGAAATGGCAAACGACAAAACTCTTCTGATGGAGACAGTGACATGGATGTAAGGAGAGGAAATCAAGGTGAATAATTTTGTTTGATAACTTTAATTTTTTTTTGTTATTTAATTTGGAGACTTAAGATAAGGAGGTATTATGTAAAAGCTGTTGAACAACTTTTACAATGAATTTTCAAAATCGTAAGATACACAAATCTGATTTTAAAATCTCAATTACTTGATGTTGTTATAGTTTAGGGGTGCAGAATAAATTTTGATCCTATTAGAATGCTTTAAAATTTAACCATGTTTTTTTTCAAGGTGGGGATTCGGACTCGGACCTTGACGTTGCCAAGCGACCAAGTAAAAGTAACCATGGAGACGACAGTGACGGATCTGATCTTGATGATGCGAGAACCAAAAAGAGCACGGTTAGTGTTTTAAGTTTTTTTTTGTATCGAAAATAAAATTCAACTTTTATAATCGTTGAGTGTTAAATTTTGATGTGTTGCAAATTTTTAAAGTTATTGAAATCCTTGACTACAAATATTTTTTTAATATAATAATTGGAAAAGCATTCATTCGCAGGAATGTATATTTAATCTAAAATTTTAAATTTTGATTGTTTTCAAATGCTTGTTTTTATAAAATTCTGTAATATTTTACAACATTCACTCATAGATGATGAAAGTGTTCGTTTGTTATTTAACCATCACGATTTATTTATCTATATGGAGTTTCATGTTTGAATTTTTACTTGGTATTGAATGGACTATAATAGAAGTGCAGATTTAACAATGTATTTTTTTTCTCTATCTTACAGATATATATATATGTATATATTTCAGTTGACTTATTTTGTCTTCCAACTTATCTTTCTAACAAATTATTCTGTCTTGTAGATTATTTATTTTTAATCTTTTTATTATTTATATATTATTATATTTCATCTTATTTAATAATAGAAAATGGACGACGGAAGAAGCGCAGGACTGGTAACTGCAGCTCAAAACAGAAAAGAAAAACCGAAGGGAAGAAAAATGTCAAATTTGCAGCATCTTGCAGAACAATTCAAAAATACTAGTTTGTTTAATTTAATTGTTTCATTATTAGAAAAATGTCTAATTTGCAAAATTTAGCTGAACCGTTTAAAAAAAAAACTAGTTTGTATAAATTTGTTGTAAAACAACTTAAAATACTAATTTGTAGTATGTGTTTAATTTTCAACATTTGGCAGAAAAATTTAAAGACACCATTTTAATATTTATATTAGTAATAAAAAAATCCAGTTTGCAACATTGGGCTGAACTGTTCAAAAATACCAGTTTTTTTTTTGTTTCTTAAAATTTTAAAATAAGCAAGGTTTAAAAATTTTATTAATTTTTAATCTTAAAGTACTTTTCGTTCTGGTTTAAAAGTTGAAAAAAAAGCTTGAAATTATTGTTAACAGAAACAACGCAAAAGAGAAAATACTTATTGTTTGAATATGTATGAATTGTTTAGTTTCAATAAAATATTCCAATAATCTTCAGAGACGACGCGAAGGGAGAAAGGTACTGGCAAGGTGAGAGACACGACGGAGGAAGACAGGATCAGGAAGGAGAAAGAAGAGAAGAGAAAGAAAAAGGAGGAAAAGTATTCCAGATGGGGAAAAGGGTGGGTTCTATGTAATTTTAATCTGTATTAATGAAATTGAGTGGCTCACCTTAACTGTGGGTTTAAATGTTTTTAAACAAACAATGTTTAATTTAAGTTTATTTACATTTATTTATTTTGTATTGTATTTTATGAGAAAAGGGTGGGTTTTGTTTGTTTATATTAAAATATTATCCTCGTTTTTGCTTTTTAATAAATAAAACTCTTGCTAAGTGAAATGAACACAGAAACACCTGTTCAACTATTTTTCTTAAATTAAACTTATGTATATTCAAAGAAAAAATATTCCAGATAGGGTAAAGGGTGGGTTGTGTTTGTTATGTATAATATTTTTATTTTGTTTTAATAAGTAAGTATAAGATGGAAATACTTTGTACTTCTGCATATTATTTGAGGAGATGGCGAATTGGTGGTTTGCTGTTTCGCAATTGCTTTTTAGATAATAATGCGCAAATTAAATATTGCGTTTACAACCAGGTTTCGGTGGCGAAAAATTGTGTTTTCAAGTATAATAAATTTGTAAACTAGTAAAATGATAATGGTATATTAAGCAATCTTTTTTAGTTAACACAAATAACTATAATTGCTTTTTAGGAAATAAAAGTTATCAAAACAACTTATAAGCTAAAGGACTTTTGTTAGCTAGTTTTTCTAAAAATAGTTTTTTTTATTTTCACCTAATTACATAATATTTACTTTTACTTCTGTTTTTGAAAGCTTTTGCAAAAACCATTGCTTTTTCTTTCCCAGCTCAGATTTTCGATTTAATATATTTCATTTGCTTTAGTTTTTATTATAACGATAAAAGTTGTGATACATGCGAATCCCTACATTCTAAATTTGTATTTGTTAGAAATGTTTTGCTCCGAGTTGATCAAAAAATATGTTTTTTAATGTTTATTTTCCTTGCACAGGTTGAAGAACACGGAAAGGAGAAATGCAGACATCGCCGCACTTGTGCATGAAGAATCAAAACCATTAGCAAGGTGTGTTTGTTAAAGTTATTTTGACTTAGAGCTTGTGTAACAACGTAGGTGCATTGAATAGGTAACGGTAGTAAATTGTGTAACAATGTATATAAAAATATTAAATCATTTTACGTAGATAACTCCTTGTTGTGAACATCTCTAAATATAAGTATTGGGGTGTTAGTATAGTGGCACTATAATGATATAATATCAGGGTTGCCACTTTATTCGGAAACCTGGAAAGACCTTAAATTTGACAATTTAGGCTAAAAAAGATTGGAGTAACCTTAGAATCAAAACCTCTGGCAAGGTGTGATTATAATAAGATTGTTACAACAAATATTTATGAAAATATGTGCTGCTTGTAAGTTACAACGAAATTTAATTAACGTTCATTTTATTTTATCATGTTTGTCAAGTCCAAACCTTAGAAAAAGTATATTGTGAATGTTTGTCAACTTGTTCAAATAAGTTGTTACTTGTAAGTTTTAACGATAATTAATAAGTACAGTATGAAATTTATTTTGTATACGGTGATTAGTGCACGAAGAACAGTGTTGCCACACACTCAGGGAATTCAGGGAAACTCAGGGCAGTTTTGGTTTTTTCTAAAAATTTCAGGAAAATTTTAAGATTTTTAGAAAAATCTCAGGGAATTTTTTTTCTAGATCTAGAATGAGATATAGTTAATCCAGTGTCAATATTTTGTTCATAAACGTTTATTTTATTCATTTTTAAGTGCTTATTTCAAAATTTTAAGCCTTGCGGCAAGTTCTTCAATATTCTTAGAATAAAAATAGTTATTCTTTTATTAAATAAAAATAGTTAAAAGGGTTTGAAAAAAACTCAGGGAAACTCAGAGAAGTTTAAGGTTACTCAGGGAAGTTTCTGGTCACTCAGGGAAGATTTTTTGACTCAAAGAGTGGCAACCCTGAAGAATCTAAACTACTGGCAAGGTGTGTTATATTTACTCTTTTGTAAATTATAAAATTATACTTGATACAGATATGATGAGAAATTATAGTATAATGATGCTTTTAATTGTTTTTATATTTACCACGAATATAATGTAAACTTTAAAAAGAATATATAGCTAATATTTTTCTAAATTGACTTTTTACTACACAGATATAATGATGACGCAGACCTGGATAAAATGAGAAAAGAGCAAATATTCGAAGAGGAAGACCCGATGGCCGCTTACATTATGAAGAAAAAGAAAAAAGCTAGTGGGGTAAAAGGTAATTAGAAAATATGTTAAATATACTTTGTAGTTATTACTTTCTTTCATGCATGTTTTTTATATTTATTAGAAATAAAGTTGGAACACAAAAAAAAAAATTGGTATAAACTTAAGTACTCATTTAAAGTTATTACTTATAACCATTATACATATTTAAACAAATTACCCAAAAATTTAGCAACCACACTGTTTGGTTTTTACTACAACATATACATTCTAATCCAAATTAAAAAGTTCCCCTAAGCAACAACAGAATACCCGCAGTACCACGGCCCATAACCCCACCCAAACAAAATACAATTATATTAAGTATATATATATATTATAACAAACTGTGTATATCTATGATTGTTTGTCGTTCAGTAATAAATTTCAACAACAACTTTGTACAGAATATCCCCAGTATCAGGGCCCATCACCTCACCCTAACATTAAACAATATGTACAAAATTATTGTAACAATTTATACATCTACATTATGTAATAATTCCTAAACACTAAGAAATATCAGTACAGTATGTATCATCAACATAATAAAATCCCCTAACCAACAACTAAATATTACAGAATACCCGCAGTACCAGGGCCCGTCGCCTCACCCCAACAGGTTCAACATCAAGCCCGGGTACAGATGGGATGGGGTTGATAGAAGTAACGGTTTCGAGGGAAGGTTCTTCAGGTGATTAGTTTATAACAAATATCTTAGTTAAAAGGGGTGATGAATACATATTTGTTTAATTAAAATATTAATTTCAAAGCCGTAGAAAGCATATAAATATTTGTTTTTGGAGTGAAAATTACAATAAAAACTATGCAAAAAGTTTAAACCAATACTTTTTAGTAAACAGATTTTCTAATACAATAATTTAATTGAAATGCTGCAGAAAACACATGAATATATATATATGTACTTGTTCTTTGTGTGAAGTTTAAAATAAAACAAATTAAAAAGCTGCAGTGTATCAATGTATGCCTACTGTCTATATTCATATTATATGCGATATTTTCTAAAGAATTCAATTTTAATTTAAACAGACGCTTATCTTTTCAATGAAATTTATAATACGACAAATTAATAAAAATTATCTATGAGTTTGTTTTTCAGAATGGAGCAAGACAGGAGTACGGCGAAGAGACATTACTACCAGTGGAGCGTGTCGGAGATGTAGGAAAAAACTATCAGCTAGGTGGCGCAATAGTGTTCATCTTTGAAAACTTTTCGAATGTTTCATGTACCATTGGTCGTGTCTGAGATGTAAAGAAAATTTTTATTTAGTTAATTGTTTATCAGATAGTTATTTTATTGTTCATGTTTAACTGAATTTTAAATAAGGTTAAAAAAATCAAAGTAACCTATCCGAGATTGTAGAAATAAGAAGGACTTTCTTGTGTAGTAATTTTGGAATTTCTGAATTTGTTTGGTATAAGTTTAACTGAACTTTTTTTCATTTGAAAATATTGAGATTATTTCGAAAACATTTTCGAATGTATGAAGTAATTCTATGACTTATATAGTTGAAAAATTAATTAAATAAGCATCTTAAAAAGAAAAAAAAAACGTTTTTTTACGTTTTCAAGAAGAAATTATTTTCATGTTTTAAATTTTTCTATAATTGGTTAGAAATTTGTTATCTCTTCATCTTACTTATACTAACATGGGTCATTACTTTCAGTATTTTTAAATTTAGAAAGTTCTAGAATTGAATTAATAAAAAATTATTTAAACTTTACATTGTTTTTATGCTTGAACAAAAAGTTTAGAATTTTATAAGGGCCCATTTTTTATGGTTTTTTTTGTGGACAAGTATTGTTTCCTTAAGCATGTAGTACTATAAAAATTGCTTTAGGTTTTTGAAGTGTTTTTAAAAATATTTGTTTTAGTTTTAGTAGACTATATTTATATATATAGCCGCTATTGGTTATAATATTAGTTTAATACATTTAAATATTTTACCAAGTTTTTATAAGTGTTCATAAAATACATTTAATCTTTAGACACTACACAAAAGTTTTTGCTCAATTTCAATTTTTACAATTATGCAAAATAAGTCTTTATTTTTGTCTTCATGTTTTAAAATAAGTTTGTTTTTTTCGTAGCTAATTCCTTTCTTTTTTTTCATTTCCTTAGAAACAAAAACAATAAAAAAGTTTATTTTATATTATTTTTACAACTTATGGAACAAAAATAAAAAATATTCTATGTGTAAAACAGACAATTATTGTTATTTTGTTTATTTGTTACACAGTTTTAATTAGTGTATAATAAAAATAATTTTGATCGTTGCAAAGGATTTATATGAGTAAATAGTTACATAAATATTAGTTCTTATGTTTGAAAAATGGTTTAATTCATAACTTTTCTGTAGATATCTTATAGATTATACTTTTAATTTTTTAAGTCTTCAATAGATATATGTATTTGTACTTAATCTTCTCTTTTTCTTTCAAGAATGTCAATGTTACTGTTGTTAAAAAAGTTAGTTTATTAACAAATTATAATAACCTATTGCCCAAGTTTTTTTTTCTAGGATAATAAAGTGGCTGATACTTTAGTATATCTAACAATATTGACATTAAATAGAAGTATATTAAAACCTTAATTTATTAAATGTTTTGCTGTCAATTAATTTGAAACAAATAGAAAAAGAATATTTTTATCTATTAAATTTTATATAGAGTTGAATACGCTATTAATGGGATTTTTTTCACATACTCTCTTAGATATTGATTTAAGACTAAATAAAATATATAGTATAAAATCATATGTACAAGTATAAAACATAACTACAATAAAAAAACTATTTTAAATTCTCCACTAATTTTTTAATGTATTCTCACTAGCTTTTGAACGTAAAAATTTATTTAGTTAAATCTTTTATAGATAAAATGAATTTTTAATATAACACTTTTTTTAACCTTTGTGAAACGATTTTGATCATAAAATAAAATGAATATCTATTATGTTTAATGTGTCTTTCTCCATGTATATAATAAGCTTTTAAAAAATTGGAACTGCAAAACAAAAAGTTTTTACAAAAAAAAAAAGTATTTTTTTACTTGTGTCTATTATATACATGTTATAACAAAAAATATCAAAATTTAAATTTTTTTAATCAACAGACAAAATTTTTAGAACTTGATTTTAACACACTTTATCAATTTTTATATTTAGTTTAACAAAGTAAGAATTATAGTTTTAATAAAAGATATTAATTTTATCATCATAATTTTCAAACAAATACCCAACACTTCTTCCTTTAGTTTTATACATCAACCGTGACAGAACTCAAAAAAAGTACTTTTAAATCCTTATCACTGTCCGAGAGCTATAAGTGTATAATAATTTTAAATAAGTGCTATCACTATTTTTCTTGAACAATTTTTTTCCAACTTATGTTTTATAATTACTCAAAATGAGATAAATGACTGTTTTCAATGGTACTTTTGCTAGGAAAATTACAAGTGTTAAAAAAACCTATAGTTTAATATCTTAAAAAACTAATTGAGCAACGTAAATTACAATTACAACAAACGGTTGGTAACCAAGAGATTATTTTAAAACTAGCAATTCAAAAAGTTTTATATTTTCCTTTATGTATGGCATTTATCTAGTGCTCTAATCGACACCTTCAGTTATTTTGTATCTTGTTTTCGGTAAAGTTGCAACTAGTAAACCAACGATTTTAAACCTGCAGTACACAGTCGAAACTTCGTTTTAAATGATTTAGTTGTTTTTTTGAAAAACTTTTTATTTTTTTAGTGCAACCTTTGAGTCTTTTGAAAAACCTATTTTGGTACTTGTTATGTAGTTAAAACAAAACACCAACTAAAACTTTTACTTTAATAAATTTATTGTTCGATATCTGATGTCAGGTAGATTTTATATTTTTATACGTTGTTTTTACAATATTATTACAAACCGTTCATGTTTTTTTTCCATGAAGTATTAAAAACTTCGAGAACTAAGTAAACTTTACAATTTTTTACAACTAATTGAAAAATTAAATACAAAAAATTTATAATTTCAAGACTTTACTAACAAAAAAGTTGTATATTAAACACAGTTCTAGTAAAATTTTCCAATTAAAAAAAACTTAGTTAGTTAGCAATGCAAACTTTTAAGGTATCAATAAAAATCTAAAGTATTCTAGTTAGTTTTGAATTGTTTAAGTATTTTTTAATTAAATCTTTACTTTCGTATAAACACAGATAAAAAGTATTATTAGTAAAACTTAATCCTGATAAATTAGCGTATTAACTCATTTTTATAACTAGTCTTAGATAGAAGGTTTGAAGCAGTTAAACTTTGAAGTAGTTTATTCAAGTTTGTCAAGTTACTGACGTTTTAACCGAAACAAGTATCACAGAGTTTTCAAATAGGTTTAAAAACTCAATTATTTTCAACCAGTTTTTCATTAGAAATATTATTTAAAAAAGTTTTAGAAATCATAAATAAAAGTAATACAAAACATACCACAAGTCAACAGTTTTTTATAAATAATCGGTTGAACTTTACTTTGAAAAAAGTTAACTACAAAGTTGTAATAAACTAAGTAAGGCATGTGAGCAATATTTTCTACAATGCTATTTTATATTAGTTTTAATAAATTGAACAATGGGTGAATAAGAAATTAAACAAACGAAATTAATTACAGTTTATAATATGTAAACTACGTATAGTAAATAAGTAAATATAAGTAGATCGGTACTTTTTTTAGTAGTTAAAATAATGAGTACAAATATAACTTTCGCTTGTTAATGTTTAATATTGTTTGCATTAAGATATAAGTACGTAAGTTTAAATTTTATACTGGTATGTTTTGAAGCCTGAATAACTTTTTTCTTTAATATCAACAATCTTTTAAAGTAGAAAAAAAAAACTTTCTTAAAAGTAGTTTTGAGTTAATCAATAAAGTTACATATCGAACACCGTAGTTAAAACTTATAAATGCAAACTACTAGACTATTTCAATAAGCTTATAGCTTCTAAAAGTTTTTTTTTTAGTTGGAAAGTAGAATTCTTGTTTTTACTTTTGTAGCCTAATTGCAAGGAAATTTTAGTAAACTATAAAACTTTCAGGGCTGGGTTACTTCAATTATAAAAAAATAAAAAAATAAAGGCTAGATGAACCAAAAAATACACAAAAACTTGTTTTACATTTCAAACTACTAAAAATTCTGAATAAAAAAAAGATATACAAAACAAATTCTTTATTGCTTATTTTTATTGTAATGTATTATGATAGAAAAAATTAAAAACGGTTTTATATATTTATGTTTCTTTAAATTATCAAATAGTATCAAAGGATTTTGGATATTATGATTCTCTAATTGATTTAAACAAGCCGACAAAGTTTAAATTTTTAATTATTGAAAAAAAAAGAAACAGTTTAAAAATTAAATAAAAAATTTAAATACATTTTAAGGAAATTTAGTTTACTGAAAGAAAATTATATAAAAAAATTGATCAAGCTTTGTTGACTAAAAAGTTTTTTTTTTTTTTGTTTTAACAAACGTGTAGCTTCTTGTAGTTTATTTTGTGTTTAATGCAAATAAAATTTAATATTAATTCTCTATCTTTTGTATTTGACTCAGACTTTCAAGGTATTTAAAGTTTTTAAGCTATAAAAATATGTACACCTTTGAAGTATTAAAAAAAATATATCACTAACTGTGCATTTTCATATATTTTGTAAAGCAGTTCAACTTTAACGTTTTATAATTTGATAAGAACTTTCAATGCTGAATTCAATGTAATCATTTTTTTTACAATAAAGTTAAATTACTATTATACATAATTTGTTAACGCTTTATTGGCAATTTGTTAGCTTTAAACATTGCATAAACTAATTTTCCTGTGAGTTGTAAAGTTCAAAAATTACTTGGAAAAAATTAAACTAAAAGCGTTTGAGGGTTTCTGAAATTTGAATAAAATAATTTTGACGGAAAAACCCCTTGGTATTTTGTTTTTTCGGAGATTTGAATTTTTTGTAAATCTGTCTCCAATAAACTTAGGTATGTAACTGCTTTGATAATGTATTTATAAAAGTATATGCATTCTTTTGCTAGTATAATGAATAATAAATACTTTTGATACTGATACGTGTGCAAAGCTATTCATGTTCACATTGGAACTGAGTTAAAATGAGTAGAGCGAAATTTGAAACTTTTGTTAATGGATGGTTAAAAATGAATTATTTCTTTTATCCGTAACTTTTTTATACGCTTTTATCGCGAATGTTTTTAGTGTTTATGCATTTTAACAATATCAGTTTGAGTTTGTTCAGTCTGTAGTGTTCTTAGTGCTATTTCGCAGGTTTTTATTTGAAGTTCACGTATTTATTATAAACTTTATTTAATAAAACTTTTTTACGGTATATGTCTTTAGCTCAAAATTTATGATAAGAACTAAACTAATAAGCTTATTCGTAAGCTTAAATATTTTATCATATTAAAAAGCTGGAAAGTAACTTTATTAAATTTTAACACAACTTTAAACAACTAGAAATAAATATTAAAGTTTTGTAGAACAAAAAACAGCTTTTTCGAATAAAGATATTAATTAAACAACTAATAATGTTTTAAAGTACTATGACTACATTTTTTTTTAAACGTCTAAAAAGTGAGAATTTTTATATTAACATATTTTTAAAACTTTTCGTGTGTGTATTATATGTCAGAAGTTTTTTACAAGTTTTCAATTTTTTTAGGAATTAAATAAAGTTTCTATTAGCTCATACGTTTTCATGCTTTTATGAAATCTACATAAAAAAGTTAATATCAAAAACTTTAAGTTTTCAAAAACTGTATTTTTTATATGTAAATTTGCTGTTTGAAAATTACTTAAATAAAGTGAAAACTTGAGTATGCCTATTTGACATTTCAACTTGTTAACGAATGGATGAATTTAATGCGATCAAATTATATTTAGCATTTACCTTTTGTTGCGATTTTTTACGCCTATTGATCTTATTAGGTATTTTCTAAAGCTGAAAATTTATTAGTAAAAATTCTCCGTAGAAAAGTTTTTTCCGAGTTATTTCTCGATATTATTTATATTTTTTTGTTTAAATGCTTTCACAGAAAGAGTGTAAACGAATAGAGTTTAGCCAAACAAGTTGTTGCTATTAAAGTTTAGTAAAAAAAAGTGTTAACTGATACTACTTAATAAAACGTACTGCTTTTATTTTTTGTTTTACTATATTTATAGACAGAGTTTGTGTTTCCAAATTGTTTTATTTTTTAAGCCATAACTTAATATACTGAGCTCTTATAACTATTAAAAAGCTCCATAATGTTTTATTCAAAAGTCTATTTATGTCAGATAATACAACTTTTTTAAAGTAAGCAGGTAAAAGTTGTTTATAATTTTTTTATTTCAAACTTCAACACATACTTGTTTGTAAAATGATACAAAACTAAACAAAACAATGCTGAATAAATAAAATAATTTAAGTATAAAGAAAACTAAAAAATTTCTGACAGTGAAGTTAAAAAGGTTTAATTAGAGATTCAGATGTTCCAAAAAAATTGGTGTTATTTTTTTAAACATGTTATTATCTAAAAGCACTAAACTTCATAAAAAGGTTGATCATGACCAATTAGATCATCAGATCACAAGTTTCGGTAGACTGAGACCGGTTTCGTCCTTATTAGGACTCATCAATCAGTCACAGCCGACAAACTAATAAGGACGAAACCCGTCTCAGTCTACCGAACTTGTGGTCTGATGATCGAATTGGCATGAGCAACCTTTTGTCAAATTTGAGCTTGTCTCGCGGCAAACGAAAGTCCGGACTTCTGTTCTGCAGACTTTCGCCGATGTTTTTCGCTGGCAAACTATTTATATAGATATGGATCAAAAATTAACACATTTTCAAGATTATAAACTAGCTAACCAAAGTCAAAACGATGAAGAGGCACGTGTTCAGAAGCTTTGTTTTGCTCTACTTCTGCTCTGCCCACCTTGCGCACGGCCTGCACCAAGAGTTCAACAAGGAAGACTGAAAGATTACTACGAGGAGCTGGTCAGGGGACGACGGATCGAGAAAGATGGCGAAAATTTCCACGAAAAGCTTATAAAGTCAGTCGGCTGCGAAGCTGCGTGCAAGGAAGGGAGCTTTGTGAACGAGGGCTGGCTTTGGGATTCCGCAGATGAAAAGGGGAGAAAGAAGTGTTTGGAGAGCTGCAAAGGTGAAGAGTTTTTTTATATTGTGAAACTTGTGTTGGTTGATTTTTAAAGTTGCATTTTAAAAGACTTACATTCAATTGAGACACTGACAGATTTTTCGCGTGACGTCATTTAGATTTTTGCTTTAATTCGATCGCAAACCCAACGGTCTATTTTGATCTGATGTATTATTTTTATCATTAATATTAATACCAACAACTTTCAGGCGTAGCACGAGACGTCAGCCATGGATCTGTTCGAAAGCGTGTCTGGCGTCCTGCTGGTCACGAAAAACGAAAGCTCGCAGTTCAAGAAGGAGCTGAACCGGACCAACTCCCTGGTGCGGCTGATCGACGAGAAGCAGAAGGCCTCGGAGCAGTCCCAAGACGAGCTGAAGACGTTCGTGCTGGGCAAGGCGAGGAAGTTCGCGATCGAAAACACGGAGTACGTCTTAAATATGGAGCAATCGATTGCGGACAGGCACGCTGAAACCTCAAACCGCATCACGAATTTGCAGAGAAAAGTGACTTTCTTGGAAGACTCGCTTTTGGACTTTTGCAAAAAAAGCGATGTGAAAAGAATGGTCGACAGCAAAGCAGAAGAAGTAAAGGAACAAATTGTTTCGTCTCGAAACGGCGAAATTAAAAAGCCTCACGAGAAAAATTGCCGCTGACACGGAGGAAATGCTGCTTGGATTTTACAAAAAAGGCGAAGTGGTGAAAATAGTTGACAG
Organism: Thalia democratica; assembly: GCF_965202585.1. Classification (NCBI taxonomy): domain Eukaryota; kingdom Metazoa; phylum Chordata; class Thaliacea; order Salpida; family Salpidae; genus Thalia; species Thalia democratica. Next base: position 69,262 of record NW_028139429.1, read on the forward strand.
CAAAGCAGAAGACTAAAGGACCAAATTGTTTCGTCTCGAAACGGCGAAATTAAAAAGCTCACGAGAAAAATTGCCGCTGACACGGAGGAAATGCTGCTTGAATTTACAAAAAAGCGAAGTGGTGAATATAGTCGACAGCAAAGTGCAACCCTCAAACACAACTTGGCCGTCATTCAGGAAACGACCACACCCCTGTCGACTGGGCGTTGATTTTGGCTTTCGCTTGCACGTTGGCGCTGTTTTTGTACGTGAAACCGAACGCAAACTGCTTAAAGACTGGAAGACCGCCTGCAAAAGCAAGCCGACGACCAAAGAAGGAAAGGGAAGAAAAAAGCGCGGTCGTCGCTGCTTTGGAAGAAAAAGTTAAACAGGAGGACGGAAAGATCAAAGAGGAACTGGCGAAGCAGAAGGCGGGTGAGGATAAATTGAGAGGAGAAGTGGAAAATCAGAAGAGGGCGCTGGAGGCGCTGGAGGGCAGGATTTCGAGGTGAGGAGAATGATCACCAACGTGCACCCGCAGTGGGACATCGTCAGCTCGAGCGGGGCGCCCAGTCAGAACTAGGTGACGTCACAGTCAGCACTTTTTTACGACGTCACGTAGTTTAAATGCCGTAAGAGAATATTTCAATCCTAACTACAAACTGCACGTTGAGTTAGAACTCTGACTTTTGTTTAGCCTGACTGACGTTTCGAGCGTTTCCTGCAGCATACGTCATAGAACTGACGTCATAGATATAGTTCCGCGACGTCATATAACTGCAGCTCGACTGATTGACGTCATTGAGCTGATTTTTAACAACTTTGTTTTAAAGCGTGCTTATAAAAACCTTCAGTACGTGACGTCACAAAACCGCGACTTCGATGAGCTCTATGATGTCACAAAACACTTATTAACGTTATAATACACTTTACATTTCGTTCAGCGCTGGTTGTCACAAATAATTTACAGATGTTTCTTACAAGTAAACTATATCAAAAAATTCTCTGCAAATAGCAAACTCTTTTTTTTTAGAATTTGCTGAAATTCTATTCTTTATCTTTAAAATATCAAGTCAGGAAATGACAAGTCAACTTAACTTTGTTTTCTGTAAATAACGAACTTCTTTTCTGCTAAACTTTTTAAAAATTAATTTTTGTTTGTAGCATAACATTATTAAGTTTGAATACTATGTTCGCTGTAAAATTTTATTGTGTACATTTTTGTGTTATTTAACTTCTTTTATTTTCAACATTGATAAAAATACCTAGTCATTAGAGGTTTTTGAATTAACGCCTTTCAACTGCTGATAACTCAAACTTAGCTAGTTGTGTTTACTTAATCAAGCAACTATAAAAAACATGTCAAAAATTTGTTTGATTACAAGCTGTTTTAATATACTTTCCAAATATTATCTATCATGCTAATATTTATTCTGTAAAAATATTTTGACAATGAAATCAAATAAAAAAAAATTAGTTTTAAAGATAACTAAATATAACCTAATTTACTTATAAAACTATTAAATTAATTACTTTTGCACCTAAAACAAAGTTTTAACTATATTCCATAACTTTTATTTGACTTTTATTTAAAATTTACCAACAATAAGCTTGCTACTAAATCTACTATACACTTTTGCTGTTTTTGATAGGCTTTTTACATCTTGATCAAATATGTATTGCTTTCTTATAAAACACCTTAACATATATATATCACCTGATTTTCATTTGTTTAGCATTTAGTAGATAAAAATTTCATATTAAAAACAATCATGTAGCTAACAAAAACATGCATTAAACGAGCATTAGAAGAAATTTTTGTTTCTTAGAACTACATTTATACCAAAACTATTTATTAATAAAATCTAAAAGTTTTTAAGAAAAATTTAGATGCGCATAAAAATTTTAACCCTTAATAGTTTAAAGACCATATAACATTAAAAGTTGTATAAAACTTCAAAAGCTACATGAAACTTCAATACCGTAATTTTTATGTTTTTACTACCATTGTTCTTTTGTTTAGTTTTTTTTTACTTTCTCACGCTCAACTAATCTTTTTTTATATAAGTTTCAGTAAAAATACTATTTTAACCATCCATAGTGTATGAATGTATATTTTTTTAGACCACTAAGTACATTAATGAAATACATTTCGTTCACAAGTTTAATTCTATTGAATTTCTTTGCTGGCTGTGTTCGTAGCTAAGCTGTAGGCTTTGGAGAACCCATCAAAAAGTTTTTTAGAAAGAACAAAGAAAAGTTTCGAGTAAAGATGGTTCAAAATATGAAGATATGGTAGACACGACTGCGTAGCTTTTTGAAACCGACAGAGGTTTGTAAACGTGGGAATTTTTTACAACACAATCGATGAAGGAGCCAAAGATGATTGTTTGAAAAATTGTTTATGTTAGTTTCACAACTTGAAAAATGATCAAAATTAAATTAGCATACCTGTTTTAAAAAGCAAATTAATTAAAAGGTTTTAATTATCTTATAAAACTAGAACTTACTAGAATTTCATAATTTAAAATATTGAAATTTTTTCAGATTTATCTGAAATGGGTTCCATTGACGTGGCTGAAGCTGTCATAATTGCTTTAAAACTTACAAGTGCACAAAACTAGAACACATCAAAGTAAATAAACTAAAAATGCAAGGTTTTATTTTTTGTTAAACTTTAAATCTTGTTTTTGAAAAACATTGAAAATATATTAACTTTTTATTTGACATGTGCTACAAATGTTTTATATCAATTTTTTAACACTTTTAAAATATATATACTTCTTATAGATAAACATAAAATTATTTTAAATCTTTTTTTTTTTTGTTGTAGCTTATATTTTCAATAAACTTTTTTATTATAAGTTTGTTAAAATGAATTTTTTTTTTTTAAATCACTTTCGGTCTTTAAAAATTTTATATTTTTGTCCATGATTTATAACATTTTATACTTTTGAACTTCATTAGTTCATAAAAAGCTAGTTTTTAACATTATACATGTCATTTAGACGTTAATTTGTGTAATATTAATCTTAACTAGTTTTAAAAATTAAAAGCTATCTTTAAAAAAAATACCACAGATGTTCTTGTGCTAAAACTTTATTTCAACTAACGGCGTTTCACTGCTCTCAAATAAATTTAAGAACAGATCTACGGAGTCTATAAAATGTTAACACACATTAGAAAAAAAGCTGAAAAAAGCATGTATAATTATGTATAGTATTTATCTAGGTAGTAACTATAAATGGACTTTATGGTTTAAAGACAAAGTTTGGGATAAAAGCATAAAATTATAAAATTGTCTACAAAAAAAACAAATTTAATAAAAGTAGGCACTAACCTCAATAAGCTCTAAGAATAGGCAAGTTTTAAAACTGAAAATTAAAATTGAGTTGTGCAGAAATGTTACGTCATAATAATTTTAACAAATTGTTCAATAATTTATACAGCTTAAAAACATGAAGTAATTGCAGCAGAAGATAAAGACCTACTTCTGAATAAGCGGCAAGATTTATCGAATATCTGTCCCCATAACCGACGATTCTACTTTAAATAACTCGGTCTATTTATGTACTAATTTATTTCATAAAACTCACATATACTTGCAAGTTTAATACTTCATGTTTTTAAGCTGTATAAATTATTGAACAATTTGTTAAAATTATTATGACGTAACATTTCTGCACAACTCAATTTAATTTTCAGTTTTTAAAACTTGCCTATTCTTAGAGCTTATTGAGGTTAGTGCCTACTTTTATTAAATTTGTTTTTTTTTGTAGACAATTTTATAATTTTATGCTTTTATCCCAAACTTTGTCTTTAAACCATAAAGTCCATTTATAGTTACTACCTAGATAAATACTATACATAATTATACATGCTTTTTTCTGCTTTATTTTCTAATGTGTGTTAACATTTTATAGACTCCGTAGATCTGTTCTTAAATTTATTTGAGAGCAGTGAAACGCCGTTAGTTGAAAATAAAGTTTTAGCACAATAACATCTGTGGTATACATTCCGATAAGCTTAGCTTATCAGGATCTCCAGGATTTAACGCCTTATAACGTTACATCTTTTTAAAAATATATATATTTAAAAACTGTTATGAAATTGTTTAAACTCTTTACTCTTTGCTATTTATATTTACACTATGAAAAAAAATGAAAAGAGAAAATATTAAACAAACTTAAAAAATTTATTTTATATTTGGGAAAAGACTTTACCGAAACGTATTATTTTTTTAAACAAGGTTTTTAAGTTTTCATCCATTTGAATAAAAACGATTTAAATAAATAAAACATTTTTTTTTATTAAAAACTCTGTAATTTATATACTTGACAATGTTAGTCTATTTACACGAAAAGTAAAGATTTTTATTAATTAGTTATTAGTTATTTTAGGTAAGTATAACTTTATTTTAAAAATAAAACTAAAGTATTCAAAATTTTGACATTTAGACATTTTACAATTTAGTTTTTTATATCCAAACCTTTAACAAGTCTTTAAAACTTTTAGATAGATCCCTTTTTTGTTTAAATACGATTTAAATTCAGTTATCTATAAAACCAAATTAAATGAAACATAAACCTTTTTTGCTCTCTTTGTACAACGTTTAAGTGTCAAGTTCAATGAATAGAAAGTTATTTTAACACCAAAAGATAATATTCTTACAAAATATTACCCTTAGTTGTGTTTTTTATGTTGGTATTTTATTTCATTTTCCCATTTATTCGTCAATAAAGCATAACATTAGTTAGAAGTATTGATACTGTATTTATTTTATATTTAGATACGCATATAAGTCTTTCTTAATCTTATTTTTTTTGTTTTCAATTATCGTATTGCTTTTGTTACTCCGTGAAAAGTGCATGTAAAAAGTCTATCAATATAAATATATTAAAAAAAATCAAATTTGAATTATGTTTTAAATAATTTAATAATTTATTTATTTATATACGTTAGCTTTATATTTAAGATAACTTGTATTATAGATTTTTTTTGCTAACAGTTTATAAGGGTTTTATATATGATTTAAGCTAAATGCTAAAAATACAACCCATGGGTTTAAAAATGTAAAAGTGTTCGAACGAAATGTTTTTTGACTAAGTATTTTTTCACATTTTTAGAAATATAAGATAAGCGTAAAAGTTATTAAAAAAATTAATTTTCTAACTTTAGAAGCTGCTTGTTTCAACTTAATTATTTATGTTACGGATAAAATGCATTTAAGTTTCTACTTCAAGCTTTACAAGCGTTAATAATTCTCTTTTTATAGCTTAGAAATCGTTCATCGAGTTTTGTTTTGAATTTTGTTTTTTAAGATTTACCTTACACTGTATACTTGGCATCTTTTGAAACATACTAAACTTTATATTAAGGTTGATCTGTTTTAGTTGAAAAACTAAATCTATTTTTAGTTCAAACAGTTTATGATTAAACGAAATAAAACAACGTTCTAGCTTTCGGCGGTTAAAAGTTTTAGTTCTAACATTTAAAAAGATAGTTTTGCTTTCTCATTATTAACCTTACTTTTTAGAAACAGAAGTAGTCCAAATACGATAATTTATAAAAAAAGTTTTTTCAACTATTTAATTCAATTTTTTTGCATAACTTTAGTTTTTTTATTGTGTTAAAGTCCTAAATTTATAAATTTTTGGTTATAAGTTATAAATAAAAAATAGCTTAAACCTTTTACTAATATGCGAAGTCATTTTTCTAATGTCAGTAAATAGCTAAACTTTGCAAAAAGTAATTAGATTTGTTAATATGTTTAATTAACTAACTTTTTTTTTATGTTTTAATGTATAATATTAGTTAAGTTCAACAGTATTTTTATTATGTAACGTATTTAAAGTACTTTTAAGTAAGTGTTTTACGAAATGGTGTAGTAAAAAAGTTAAACAATGCACTGTACTTAAACATTTTAAGTTACTTTGTTTTATTTCTCAAAGCACTATCTTTTAAAGGTTAACAGTTTTATTAACTTCATTATTAGTTTATTTTTCTGTAAAACTAGTAAGATAGTTTGAAATAGTTAAATTAACTTTTTGTAGTTGAAAGCCTGTAAACTTTTAAGAGCTAAAAATTTCGTAAAAACAAAAGTTTGATACAAAATCAACAAAGTTTATTTAGTTTTTGATTTAGTATTATTTTGAGAACGTTTGATGTAAATCTACTTTATCTACATCAAATATTTTAATTCTTGTAAAACCGTCATACTGAATATATGATAAACACGTTGTAAAATAAAATACTTTTAGATATGAAGCTATAATGTTTAACCTTAAGTATGAAGCTGATTAAAAACTTTTAAAGCTATATTTTAATTAAAAACAAACTAAAAATCTTTTTCATAGCATTTATTCATTAGCTTTTCTAAATAGTCCCACTCAACTTCTTTTATAATTACCGGTATTTTTTAATTAGAATTAAAGCCAGAAAATTTTTAAAAAAATAAAACTTAGAAGTTTTTTATTTGTAAAAATTAAAAGCAATTTAAGCAACACAATAATTAAAAAGCAATATTATAGTTGTAAAAGATAAAGATTTTTTTTTTTACGTGAAACTCACTTACAAGAACATTTTTTAATTTATAATATTTTTTAAAGTAGAAATAGTAAAGATAAAAAGGTACAAGATCTTATACAGTTTAAGTTACAAACAATCTGACAAAACCTAGAGTTTTATTAGTTACAAACAAGGTTTTAAGATTGTAACTCATAGGTCAAATATCCCACTAAGACAACAACTGTTTCGTATACAGATATAATTGCTTCTGTGAAAAAATTATACAGGGCTTACCTCAAGACTACTTAAAGTAGAAGTTAAAGAGCGTATACATAAATTTGCATCAATATTTATGAAAAAATAACTCACAGTAAGACAAAAGCACATACGAATAGTGTGAAAAGGTTGTCGATAGCGGAACATTTGTTAAATGAAATTAATTGTGCAAACATCTATAAGCCATTGAGGTTTAAAGTTATTAACCATTGTAGTAATATATTTGACATAGTTAGTTTAAAGGCTGTTTCATTTTCATTAAAAAGATCTTAGTTATGGAAATAAAATGAATTTGAAACAAAGTTTCTTTATCTGTTTATTTAATTGACCATTTCGTTTTGTTTGTATTATACTTCGTTTAATAGCTGTTTTTGCGTCGATCAGTTTTTTACTTGTGTTATTCTCATTAGTTTTAAATTTTCTTAGTCTTAAATATGTTTCTGATGAAATGCAGAAAAAAATGTATTAAAGCTTCCATGAAAACAACATATGAGGACTTTATTAATAGATAGATTTGACAATCTTTGTCGTTTTTGCATATTTTTTAGCTCATAAAATTTAACAAAGCAAAAACAGCTTATAATGTTCCAAACAAAGTAATGTTAGCTTCGTTAAAGCAAGAAGTTAGTAATAAAAACGTTAACCTGAATGTTTTACTTCTAAGGACGCCAAACTTTAACAATCACGAAGTTATTAGAGATTTGAAAATTTTAAGCAACTTGAGGTCACAAAATTTTCGATAGTTAAAGTCAATTTTGAATTATTTTTTCTAAAAACGTTTTATACTTAAGTTATTATACTAGCTTAGAAAACAGTACAGTTAACATTAGTTATGTAGAAACTTTTGAACGCATATTTAATCTAAAACTATTTTTTTTGATATTACAAAAAAAAAAACTCTTATGTCTAAAATAAATAGCTTTTGGCAATTAGACTTTTTAAAAGCAATATATATTTTTTATACATAAAACAAGTCTTTTTCACAACACAAATATATTTCAACAATTTTCTTCAGTGTGATTACAATTGTAACAAGGTAAAACAAATTTTAAACTAATATAGCCTTTTTAATTATATGAGAAATTATCAATCAATTAGTAAAAAAAACCCTAAACTATAACAAAAAATTAAAAACAACAAGGAAAACATAATTAACTGTAACATTTAAAACAAAACAAAGTTAGTCTAATTTAAACAAGGATAAAGAGTAATCAAACTCTCTTTGTTTGCATAATTCTGGTTTGTCTAAGTGAATATAAATAGCTTCTATTTTAATTAAATCAAAAATGTTCGTGCAACTTCTTAAAACTTTGAACTTTGTCTCACTGTAATTATTACCACATTTAGGATTTTTTACTAAGTGCTCTGAAATTGATGATCTTTTTTGTTGCGTTTAGGGTTGCAATACTCATTTTCTTCGGTTAATTATATAATTCGGTATCAGTGATAGTGTAAAAGTTAGTAATTTATTGTTTGAGAGGTTGAACTCTTTCATAGTGCTTATTAAATTTACAAAAGAAAATGAAGAAAATGATCAAATATCATTTTTAGATGTTTTAATCAAAAGAAAGGATAATAATTTCATAACGTCTATTTTCAGAAAACCATTTACTGGTCAATACCTTAATTTTCAATCATATTGCAGTTAAAAGAAGAAAATTGGTTTGATTAAAACCTATTTCATAGAGCAAACAAAATATGTTCGCCAGAGTATTTCAGAATGAACTTAAGGTTATAAAAGAATTACTAATAAAGAATGGATACCCTAATCCGTTGATTGAAAGGGTATTCAAAACTGAATTGAGAAGACTAAAGTACACAAAACCTTAGGACCAGAGAAATGTCCTGTTCTATTAATTTTGCCCCTATGTGGGTGAAAAATCAAAACAAGTTGAAAGAGATATCAAGAATATGACAGA